>NC_056729.1:1171845109-1171947609 GCF_019279795.1 Protopterus annectens | reverse complement strand
CTACGTGGGCTTTTTTTTACTTATTAGTGTGTTTTGGCTACACTGAATACACAATGAAAGGTTTAAATATATTTCAAAATAAATAATAAAAGAACAAGACAATACTAAATATATATTCATAGTGGCATCAGAGTTAAAAATCACAGGAAATATTTAAAACAACATTGCAGGACAGTTTCAAATAAATAAAGAAAAACTAAAACTAAACTAAGATTCACAATATTCCTGACTGAATCTAAAAGAATTTACTATAACCTAAAAACTTACTAATAGAGCACAACAGATGTGGTGAATGGATCTACTAGTTGTTAGGTCCAAGACAGAATGCAGAATGCTCCATCTCACTAAGAGACTTCTCAGATTAATATCTCAAATTTTACTGCTGGGAAATCTTGCAGAATTAGATCATTTCTTGTCATCTGAATCTAGCTCCCAAGTAAAACCCCCACTGCTGGAAGCTAGCAGTATTTACCATCTACCTGTGAAACTACATAGACCTCAGATCTTTGGCAGATGCTGCATGTCATAAAACAATTACATTCCTTCATGCTTTCAAGACTAGAAATTAGTTCACCCTAAAAACAATACAGAAAGCTTCTCATGACAAACTCTATTTCTCTAGCTGCATTGAAAACTGAAAGCTACCATCTTTTTTTGCATATCCTATAACGTGATTTAATTTCAGCTATTTTCCTAAACTTGCTGGACTGAAGTTAACCTCCTGTATTCCAGTTGCCACTGTTAAAATATATACTTTTAGACAATTGCAACAGTGCATGTTCATTTCTGTTCTCTTCCAGTAGGGCACACTGTGGATGCATTTTAAACACAAACACTTTATAAAATACCTTTTCAACACACGTCTGTACAAACCAGTTTGATATACACATGACATACAGTTCTAATACAGTTGTAATACAAGTATCTTCTATAAATAATGTAGATATTCACAAATGACATATAATTATTTGCAAAATTCCAGATAGCTGTGCTGGCAGTATCTCCCCTTCATCACAATAACACTAATTATTGTCTTTATTTATTAGGGTGTAATCCACTACCTTTTCTCTCCAGATTCCAAGTTCTTCTAGGCATTAGAAGGTACAAAGCAAAATTTTGAGTCAAAATCAGGACAGTAGAGAGGTATGCATAACTCCCTCTCCCCCAGACAGTTAACGCCATTAGGTCTGATGGCCATGTAATAATTTTCAACTTTGCTAGTCCACAGAAATAAGATGCCACACATTAAAGTATTCTAAATGCTACACGCTCAATCCCTCAGAGCCACATGCTCCAGGGATCCCCCCTACAGTATATAACACATCTAGGAATCCTGCCTACAGCAATCTTCATACTAATTGAGTATTGACAAGATGAGAAACATTAGAAACAACTTTTGCTGAACAGGTACCTAAATAGGTATGAAGACAGATTAATAAACAGTGATTAGGAAAAAAACAAACACATTCAAAATCTAACAGGAAACTAACAACTGGATAGAAAATGAAATTTGACATTGAAATTATATATATAAAACTACATGGCTGGGTTATTCACACTGTAAAAATGTTTTGCATATATTCTGCATCATTCTAAGAGACACAGTGAACATACACATGATGCTTGTAAGTATGTTGCTGTGCACATGTGCCTGTGTGCATGTTTACATGAGTCTGTGTCAGCGTACAGGTGTGTACATGTGGCATACTGGTGTGGCAATTAGTGAAGGATATTATGACTATGAGCTGTTAAAGATTTGCTTCCCTGGATGAGACCCACAGCCTCCATTTGCCTACTGTGCAACTCTGAGCAAATCACTTAAGCAGACAGTGCTATGAAGAAATGGGGCTAGGCTCCTGAATGGTCCCCGGGACAGCCTGCCTAGTACCTATCTATGAATTTATATCCTAAATAAAGATGTTTTATTCAAGTTATGCATGCTGTGCTGCACTTTCAGTGCTAGTACTCTAAAAACAGAGGATTTACAAACATAACACACACATTACATTCAAAAAGCGTTTTATATAACTTTCTCAGACTAAATATTATAAAGAAAGAAACCTCCAACAGCATACACTAGAAATAATGTTGCTTCATTCATACAAACAAGTAAGAATTAATGTATGTGTCAATTTTATGAACAAGACAATACATTTTACCTTATCCAAACTTTCAGCTATCAATATTCATGCCTGCTGCTTATTATTTTTAGTCTACTTAGGCTGCTTGTTAACACACAGGTGATAACCAACATTGCTACTTACCTCAGACAGAGGCATAGTCCGTTTTCTACATAAACCAGTGTATTATTTTAGCTACCTCCCAATACAGTAAATGATGAAGAGAGAAAGTCTGTATAGCCTACACAGAAGCCAGTACTAGCACCCAGGACTGTCACTGAAAGTGTCACTCTCTAAACGTCTTTCCCTTGTTCATGGAGCTAATCATTCCTCTGATTCTAAAGATAGACTGCAAAGCTACATAATCTCTAAGATAATGCTCTAAATCCACTAACATTTTAGGTCACCAAATCAGCTCTGACATGAAGAACAGCGAACTAAACCATGCAACTGCAAGCAATATTCTTATGATATTGTACATGCAGTGATCAAGAAAACAAATCTGTGTTTTTGGAAGTAAATGCAAAAGTATTAGTTCTCCACAAATGTACATCTAAAATGATCAGTTTTCTTCTGAAATTAGCAACACTGCTCTTGTTCTAATTTGGAATATCGCAATATAGATACAGGATGGTTCTGCAAAGTTTATGTTCATAAACACGCCATTAATGAATAGTCTACAACGCCAGTTCTTTAATACAAATATTCAATTTTGGTAAGACATTAGTACATGCATTTTTGTTCTGTGGGTGGGGGAGTGTGGTAAGTCATCCACACTCCATGATGTGGTGAAAAGCTCATCTACTCACTTATATGATCACCTTCAAGGTTACCTCACTCAGGTAAATAAAAGTATTGCGCACAGCAGCAAACACAGATGGAAAGGTCATTTAATCAGTGTTGATGGTCTTTTCATAAATGCTGAGTTGTATGAGCCCATGAAATATTTGACAAGTAAAGGCAAAACTCCTCAAATAACAATAGAAAAAATAGCATGTCTTTTTACCTTACAACCCTACTCCCTACCCTCCCCCCAACCAGTTCAGGTATCTGCTGTTTGGCCTGACTTTCAGAATGACTGAAAACAATAAATGCAGAATGCATAAAACTGCACAGTAATTTCCATTTACAGTGGATGAGATGAATTGTTTGCAGAATGCAGCTTAAACACTCACCACCTTATTTGACAAGATATTTGGGCAGCCACTGAGCCACAACAAGAATGTACTTGTTTTAAATGCCTGCCTTATTATCTGCTCCTACCTGAAAAGCTGCAATGAGCTTAGCCAATCACAATGTGCACCCTAATGCTCTGCTTGGCCTTGGCAGTTGAAAAAAGCCACAAAAGTTTGTTGTTTTCTCTATTGGCTCACATACTAGTTTCTTCTATGCTGTCAGCAGTGGGAATCAAGCAAGCCAAAGATTTACTGTTGTCAAAAAAAGCTGTGCTCAATTAATTGCAAGGTCTATATTCTAGAAAAGTCAGAGAATTCCAGTTGGTGACATATCAACTTTCATTTTATTTATTTATATTTTGTAGATTGGCTTAGTCCCATGAGGTCAGTGGCCTATTTTACAGGCAGATGCATAGTGGTATTCATACTGTGTAAGGGAAATTTTGCCAGAGCACCAGGAAAATTCCCTTCTTTTTTGATAAGTGGCTATGGATCTTTTAAAACCACCTAAAATATCACTAACTCTGGCAGATGGAACCTCAGTTTAACATCTCATCCAAAATCTGGGATACTCAGGAGTACAGCACTGAACCCACCCCCCTATGCTCAACTGTAGTGTCAGTATCTAAATAGTGAATCCAAGTAGCTCCTCTGGGAATGAAATACATTTTTAATCTTTTATCCCCAAAGTGAAGTGTGCTATCTGTTTTCATTTATTTATTGCGTTTAATTACTGGGAAGGTCTGACTGGGCAATAAACCCTTTTCAGCAAAAGTCCAGGGAGAAAAGCTCCAATACCTGTTGAGACAACAACATTGCCTTTAGCACCTGCAATTTATGTATTTGCAAGCATGCACTGAAAACATATACTTGTGAGATGATTTAGCTGGTCTGTCTATTTTGCCATATGGCTCTAACCTGCATAATTTAAGGGGTCTATAGCTGACCTTTGACTTGGTCTAATATATTGTTGTTTTATGTTTTATTATTGATCTATTGGATTTGTACAGTGCGTGGATGTAGGCACTTAAATTAAGTTGTAGTTGAATTTTAACTACATTTTAACTACATATTTGTTTTGTATTAATATCCCGTGGTAGTGGTGCTGCGGTAGCGTTGTCGCCTCACAGCAAGACGTTGCCCCGTTTGATTCTCAGCTAGAGCGTCTTCTGTGTGGAGGCATGCGTGAATGAGTGTGCCTTCGTTGAAGGTTGTGCGTCAGGGCTGGTAACTCGGCACGTAAAAATCCACTACCAAACATTAGCGGACCGGAGTTCTGCTGTGGCGACCCCTAACTGGGACAAGCCGAAAGACACAACAACAACAACAACAACAACATTTGTTTTGTATTAAAAGGTATAAATTTCTAACTCTATTGTTATGTTAACAAATAAATAAATAAACTATAATGTTAAACTTTCTTTGGACTTGTTTTATAATTGGCAATGTTCTAAGGAATGTAGTTAAGCACAAAACACACAATTGCAATTCACTAACAAGATTTATTTGATCTAAATGTGTTGTCACTTAACTAAATGAAACTTTACCTAAAATTACTTGATTTAGAAGAGTGTAATTTCCACTGTTGATCACATGACTTATATTTATATACACTGTGGCTGTGTGCCTCAGCCTTCTTACATGCATTGAATCCATACCTCTCAATCTTTTAGCATGCAAAATCTAGACAAAACAGAAATAAAGGGGTGAAAAAGGGCCAGAAAATATGTATAAATTTTATATATTGTTCTTATAAACTTAAAAAGTAGCTGGAATAAAAGGTTTTGTGTTCGCATCCATTTTCTGAAAGATATGGTCAGAAACTCAAATGTCTGTCATAATTTGGTGACTACAATTTTCACTGATTTGCCAGAAAACCACAAATTTTATGAGGAATGGATCAAAAATATGGAGCAAAAGACTGGACATTCTATGAAAATATGCGACAATCAAATGTACTACTGTCACAGTTTTTCACTTTAATGATCCAACACTTCATCAATGATAAGTTAGGGCTGTGCTGTTATCATAACTTATGCACAGTCTGTAGGGTAGTCTGTATAAAACAGAGTATTTATTTTATGTTTTTTATTTATTTATCTTTTGTTGACCAGATTAGTCTCACAAAGCTAATAGCCTCTTTTCAGGGGAAACCATAGGTGGTATTTATACTACTAGGGGAAATTTGGTGAGGGCATTGGGGAACTTCCACTACTCTTTTTGATATTGCCGTTGCATCTTTTACATCCATCTAAGCTACCACTAACTCAGGCATAGAGGTCCTCTGTTTAATGTCTCATCCAAAGGATCACTAACTCTTCTTCATGGTAGTTGCTTCAGCCATCGATAGAAAATATATCAAAGTACTATTGCAAAACATCATTTCTGCTGTTTTGAATACATTAGCTAAGTACTATCGCATTCACAGTGTCAGTCCGAATTTTAACCAGAGAGTTAAGAAAGTAAATATTAAAAGGGACAGGATATTGAGAGCACTTCAGTTTACAAATTTTGTTTTATACTTTGTGGAAACACTGGATTTGTTCATCTTCCTAGTAGAAGTTTGCTTTGTGTTGATATTCACTTGGGTGTTCCATATCCCCATGTATACATTTAGTCATTTAGTACTGGTCAACAACAGCCAACCCGCCCCCACTCCATACACACACACACACACACACACACACACACACACACACACACACACACACACACACACACACACACACACACACACACACAAGCACACACACCATGAAGAAAGTTCATCTCTGGATCAAGGTATTAGACTAGTGCTGTACACATATGTGTGTGTGTGTGTGTAGCGCGCAAACATATGTGTGTATTAGCAATTGTTTTGAATTTCCATTCTGTTGATTGTGCAAACCCGTGCTAGTGACTGTTGACTATCGCAAATGAATGACATACAAAAATGTAAAATGTAGGTAGAATTTATAGTATTGCATTGGCTAGTCTACAGATTTTCAAGAAGCTGCACTCCAATATGCAAAGACTGACATAGCACAGTTACAATTTCCCACAGACAAATCTTGCATCATCAGATATCTGACTATGTTCAACAAAGAAATGTACATCACTTAATTTATGCCATACAGTATTCCTCCACATTCTACCTAAAAGTAGCATACTGGTCTAGCTGATTTAAATGTGTAGCAAATATTCTCACTCTGCTCCTATTTTTATACCACTAATAAAATTCCCACTTAATGTACAGTTTTAAATTATACGTATTTTCAACGTCTGCAGTCATGTTAACTGCAATCTTTTCACTCCGAGCCTTAGCTAAAAAAGGGTTGCTTAACCTTCCTGCTTTCCAAATGGAAATATATAAATATATATAGATAAATAGATGAATAATCATCACAATTTAATGAAATAAAGAAAGATTGTCTGCCCCCTGCCTTATAAATAGGAGATATTTAGCTAGAACTATAGTAGTCTGGCTGCATTCACTCACCGAAGTAAATAACAAATCATTGTTACTTATGGCCTTCAAACTGAGGGATATGTAAAGTAAAATGTGATCACAATAGATCAAATTTGTTTGCAAAGCTCAAGCAGCTTTTACAGATTGGGGAAACTGTCTACACTACATGAAACATAAGGGGGGTAAAAAGAGAGGGGGGGGTACTGCCAGCATGTCTGGCAGGAGTGGGTACATGTACATTTAACAGGCACAAGCTGTAGTATGTCTTTATACAGTATTTAACATCTATGGCACAGATACTCAATGCCTTTCACTATTTTTTGGATAACTAGAGCAAATTTAGTCTATCATTTTTAAACTGCTGTTTCAGTTGTGATGGCTAAACATCTCAAATTTCACAAGATATGAAGTCAGTCACTTAACTGATAAATTATTCCACTTACAGAGGGTTATTGTGTTATTAATAATAATAGTAATAACAATAGTAATAATAATAATAATTCCCATTTGTTAATCATGTAGGTTCACTGCAACACAGTAGACAAATAACAGCTGAGGAAATCAAACCCTGTACAACAAGAGCTACAGTTCACAGCCTTAGGCCTCTACACAGACTGCTAGACTAAAATTCTGTTAAATCTTTTTACTAAAATGCTCATACAAACAAATCAAAAACTACAATATTCACTTGAAATGTACAGCCACCTTAGGCATTTGTAGTTGCATGCAAATTCAGATCATATGAGTCACCTATATACATTTCCCATCACTGTTAACAAAGTGTCTGCTCATCCTATGAACCTACAATATCATTCTGAGGCCCTTCTCTTGTTTGCATCTTCCTGTGCAGCCATCTCCCATAAGCATTCACATACTTAAACCACTCTTACATTTCCCCTACCACCATTACCATTTTTTTGTCCTCTGAAATTTTAAACAACTTGTCTATACTCTTTTGTCTCACTCTGTCTTCCCACATGCCACCTTTTTGTTGCCTGGTAATCTTATTTTAACCCATTACAGCCGAGTGACGTCTCCAGGTGTTTCTGCAGTTACCTCCTACTGCTCCTCCAGGCGTCAAATATTGCCTGTTCATATTTGCATTAATAATTCCAAAACCATGTTACATACAAGGTATCGTAACATTTTATCTTGAAGCATACATGATAGCAAACACAATTGTATTGATATATGACCTCTATCAATGGGTATTTGTTAAAAATGTAAAGTGATAACTTCAATTTTTAAATGTTGAAGCCACGCCCACTAGGAGTTAAAGGTGCACACTCAAAAGAGCTCTACTGGAGGGAATTTTAACATGACCACTGATGCTATCTCCTTTGACCTAGCTCATTCTTCCTTGGCACAACAGATTGCAGATCCATCGATTAGTCATCCCAGAAACTTTCGCCCATAACTCTGCTAACTTTTTTCATAACTCCTTCACCTTTGAACATGCTAACCATATATGCTGTGGTCTGTATCTTCCTTGTCACATCTACAGTATTTTCTGCTGGCCTTCGTTCTACACCTATACAACTTGATAAAAGCGATGTAACACCAGAGTCTTATATACACATGCTGATCAGATGCAAGGCTAAGTCTCCTGTCCTTCCTACATATTTACAATGTTTCCTCCCAAAACCAATCATCTATCCACCCCTACTCCACAAATGTAACTCTTTCTCAATTTACATAGGGTTGTCTTGACTCTTTCTCACCCAGTTCCCCTGAATTAAATCCAGTAAGCTATTTTCCTGCAAAACATAATTCTGTTGTAGTGCATGGAATGCCGTGATTATGCTCCAATACCTGGAAAAGGACAGAGCAGTTAAGTGCTACAATAGTGCAAGACCCAATCTTAACAAATGTTAAATACCCGCTTAACTTGTTAAGGTCAGGTCTCAAGCTAGGTAGTCAAATCTGCCAGTACTGACCAGCAAACGACAGCAGCAGAATAAAAACAGATTTGTTTCTGCTTGCTGTCTGTACCAATAGGTGCCCCTTCCTCTTATAAACTTAATAAGTAGCTAGAATAACAGGATGTGTGTTTACCTGCATTTTCTAAAGGATATGAAGTCCGAAGCTTAAATATATGTCATTATTTAGCAACTTCAATCCTCAGTGATATGTCCAAAACCAAAAGATTATATAAGAAACAGACCAAAAACATGGGACAGAACTTTGGACATCCTGTGAAAATCTGAACATTTGACAGGCATGACAAGGTAAGTGTAAACATAAAGGACTAACGAAAGCAAACACCTGTAGCAGTGCTTAGTGGAAATAATTCAAAAGCCAGCTAAAATCCACTGTTTGTTAATAAAATAATAAAAGTTAAGCGCGTTCATTCTTACAATATCAGAACTTCATCAGAACAGACCAGCTTAATTAACAGCAAGTTTAAATAGCAAAGATGTTAAAATCAGATGTTTTTACTAACTAATTGACTATCAGCCTTAATTAAACACTATAACACATCAGTTTTAAAATAGGGTTGATGAAACAAGCATCATTCAACCCTGGGTAATGAATAGCATCTAACCTCAATTGCCAAAGTTCACAGGTATCAAGATGCTCAGAAATAATCCATCCCTAGGGTTTACTCCTTACTTGTTCTATAATTACAAATTTAAATATATGAGAAGAAAAAGTAAAATAAGTTTATGTAATGTATTAGTGCTTCTCTGATTTTATTATATCCTGTAGATGTTCATATATCCAGCCTTTAAAACACCTAGAAATCTTTCCCAGATAAAAAAACAGAACAATCCTGACACTCTGCAAGATAAACCACCTTTTTGTATAACATGAATAATGACCCCTAATGTTGTAGCAAGTACCCCTAATAGTAAAACTACTATCTGTACAAATGTGTGAACATTGGGTATAGCATACACCCATGATTGTTCCTTGTGTTTGTGCTATTTTTTTCTTTCCCATCTTGTCTATTGGACTCAAAATAATTTTTAATTGTCTTGTTTCTTCTAAAACTATGACGAGGTCTTTCGCATAGTTCTCCTCTTACATTATGATCTAGGGAAATCACTTTCTAATTTTTGTAAAGACAACCTAAAATACCACAACTATCCAAACTGTAAGTAGAAATAAACAAATCTTTGATTATCTTTGTTGCTTGTATTTATTCTTGATTGATTCACGGACAGATGATCATCACCATCAGCACTTACATTATTCAAACTTAGTAAACTTAATCTAGGTACCATACTCTCTTCTAACTACCACTTCATTGGAAATCTCCCTTAAATATTCACTAGGGTAACCTATATTTCCAAAAGTTTACTAACTCCACATTAATGATTTCTGGTTCAGATATCATCCTGGCCAACCATACAAGGTGGCCCTTAACCACTGACCTTTTTGATGCTTTGGTTGCCAACTAATATAGTAGAGGTAGGAATTGGAAAATGTTGATTTTCTAAAAACATTAGAAATATATTTACCCAAATTATAGTTCTTAGTTAACTTGACATCCAAATAGGATATATTTTTTATGGGTGCAAGTAAAATGTAAAATACTCAACTGTGTTATTAATATATGCCAAAAATTCATCGAGTTTTGTTTCTGAATCAACTCACAAAATAAAGATGTCATTTAAAAATTGAGTATAGAGGGTCCGACTCTTAGTATAATGGTTGTTAAAAATAATATGATATTCCCATTGAGCCATAACATAATTTATAAACGTGGGGGCACAAGCTGCCCCATGGCAACTCTTGTAATTTGCACAAAGTATACTAGTTGGCACCTCTAGCATCAAAAAAGGTCAGTTGTTAAAGGCCAGCTTATACAACTGGCCAGGATGATATCTGAAACAGAGACCTTTAAGGTGGAGGTAGATAAACATTTGGAAATGTTTAGCATAAGGGGTTACCCTAGTGAATGTTTAAAGGAGATTTCCAATGAAGTGGTAGTTAGAAGAGAGTATGGTACCTATATTAAGTTTACTAAGTTTGAATAATGTAAGTGCTGACAGTGATGATCATTTGCCCTTGAATCAATCAAGAATAAATACAAGCAACAAAGATAATCAAAGATTTGTTGATTTCTACTTACAGTTTGGATAGTTATGATATTTTAGGATGTCTTTACAAAAATTAGAAAGCAATTTCCCTAGATCCTAATGTAAGAGAAAAATTAGGCAAAAGACCTTGTCACGTTTTTAGAAGAAACAAGACAATTAAAATTATTTGGAGTCCAATAGACAAGATGGGTAAGAAAAAATATCACAAGCACAAGGAACAATCAAGGGTGGATACTGTGCCCAATATCCACACATTTGTACAGACACTAGTTTTAGGGACACTTGCTACAAAATTAGAGGCAGTTATTCATGTTATACAAAAATAAACATGGTTTATCTTGCTTAGTGTTATCATTGTTCTGTTTTTATGTGGGAAAGGCCTCTAGGTGTTTTAAAGGCCTGGTATGTGAACATCTACAGGATATAATAAAATCAGAGAAGCACTAATGCATTATATAAACATATTGTTAGTTTTTCTTCTCATATATTTAAATTTTTAATTATAGAACAAGTAAGGAGTGAACCCCAGGGATGGATTATTTCTGAACATCTTGATACCTGTGAATTTAAATGGCATTAAGAGTAGATGCTATTCGTTACCCAGGGTTGAATTATGCTTGTTCCATCAACCCTTCTTTAAAACTGAAGTTTTATACTGTTTAATTAAGGCTGATACTCAATTGGTTAGTACAAACATGTGATTTTAACAGTTTTGCTATTTAAATGTCCTGTTAATAAAGCTAGTCTATTCTGATGAAGTTCTGATATTGTAAAAATTAATGTGCTTAACTTTTATTTTTGCATTAATGAACATTGCATTTTAGCTGGCTGTTGAATTATTTCCACTAAGCTATGCTACTGGTGTTTGTTTTTGTTAGTTCGTATATTTATCTATGTGGTATTCTAGTTTGTTTTTGGTTATGTCTGTTACCGAAACCAATCCAGCAGTGGATATAAATGGAGGAGTGGTGGAGAATTTGAAAGCCATGGGGGACCTTACACTATTACTACAATAAGTAAGCCAGCAATTATCTTCTACCCCAACCACATTTGGATGCAAAACTCGCAAACTATTGGTATGAGATCAAATGGTGAGAGTTTAGGTATTCCTTTTAGACAACTTACAGTGTGTATAGGTCAGGGTCACATTAATTCCCCTCCTCCTCTTCCTTTGAATTTAACTATTTAAAAAACAATTGATTTCTTCTTGATTTATATTGTTTTGGTTATGTTGCCACTATGAGAGCATCTGGTTCAATGAGTAAGAATTTACAGTCTTTTGAAAAACTACTGACTCACTTTAAAAAGCTTCAGTTAGAAAACAGTTATTTGCTTAAAAATACTGAAAGACCACAAGTTCTGAAGGGTTTATGATTATGGCAGTATCCTAATAGGGGAGGTAACAATGCTGATTTCATTAAGAACTACATTCACTGTTTGACAAAGATGGCTGTGATTTAGTGAGGCTCATGGTAAAATACAATAATCTTGAGCTTCAACAACTTTCCAAACAAATTGATGTTTTATATCAAAACATTTGTGACAACCTGATATTTAGTCATTATGAGACAAATTATTTCCACAATTTTCCAATGTGGATTAAACTTGTGAAATTGTAATGCAGTGTAAAATAAATAAATTAAAACGAGATGCAGATGAGTACTACCAGCGGAAGGCAGAGCTTAAACCTCCAGGATATCATGGAAACCGGGGTGAATCAGCCAATCATTCAACTGTCTCAGCGACTCATCAGGAAGTCAGGTCACCTGCTTCTAAGTGTGAATGCAGGAACAGACCAGCCCATTTAAAGATGGAAGGGGTAAGGAGATCCAAATGAATTTGGGATCGGAATCAGCAGAAAAACTCATGGAGTTATTAGCAGTCTCATGATAAGTATTTGGAACAAGGGGCGAGACCCCAAGAGGACTTTTTACAATTCCCACAGCAAGTAATAACCAACAATGAACTTTTTCCTAAGAACACAAGCATAGAGACAGTACAACTTATTTCTAACAATGTCCGCAATTTATATACCAAAAAATTGAACCTAGTTTTGCTGTTTAACAATGATATAGAAATAACAAGTCCAAAGTGCCCACGAAAGGAAAAACTCGTAGTTGGATAAAAAAACTGCTTTATTGTAATCCACAAAAACGCTCGTTCATAACATTAACGCTCTTTCATACCATACGTTTTCGTCCACTCTGGACTTCATCAGATAACTTTCTCCCTTCCTTCAATGCGTTTATAAACCTTTATTCATTAAAAACAACCAATGAATTTACTTTAATTAAATTATAAATGATATAGAAATAAAAGGAGATAATTCCTTAAGGAAACTAGGTATTTTAATCCACCCTTGAACCATACTATACTTTTGTTAAAAAAAAATCAGAAATGTTTAAGTAAACCATGTGGTGTTAAATATTACAATTTGACAAATTTTGAAAATAAAGTATTTTACAATGTTGTTGATGATAAAAGTATATGAATTATGAAACCTGACAAGGGGTGTGTGTTAGTAATTATGAATACAATTGATTACTCTACAAATTTGAATAATTTATTATTTAATGATCAGTATAAGGAAGTTTCATTAAATGAAATCCGCATTGCTTTTCGAAGAATTGACTTAGCCCTAGAGGTTATGTTATTCCAATGCCAGATACTGAAAAGTGAATATGATTTTATGTTGAACATAAGACCAGTTGTAGCCAGTATCTATGGCATACCAAAAATTCATAAGTGGATTTTACCCTTAAAAAAGGTTTAAAGGATATAACTCAAATTTGAAAGAACTCCTGGCATTTTCTTAATCAGTTGAATAACATATAGTTTTATCCTGAAGTTATTTTTGTTAAAATTGATATACAAAATTTATTTTCTGTAAAACCTCATGACAATGACAATGGGCTCCTTTGGTTTGAGGAACAATTATTTTGACATAGTGACTTAGGTACAGACAAAGATAATGCAATGGTAGCACTCATGGGAATTACTTGAAAAAATGATTTTGTGCATTGTCAGGGTCAATACTTTGTACAGACTATGGAAGTAGCCATGGGGACAAATTGTGACCCCGTGTTCACTAATTATGTTATGGTTCAGTGGAAAGATAATAGATCATTTTATTTTTAACAGTCATTATACTAAGAGTTGAACCCTCTATACTTGATTTTTAGATGACATCTTTCTTTTGTAGATTGATTCAGAAACAAAATTCAATGAATTTTTGGCATATATTAATAACGCAGTGGAGTTTTTACTTGTTACTAGTACTCATAATAAAGAAAGAATATCCTATTTGGATGCTGAGGTAACTAATACTATAATTTGGGTAAATATAGTTCTAATGTTTTTAGAAAATCAACATTTTCCAGTTCCTACCTCCACTATAATAGTTGGCACCCCAAGCATCAAAAAACAGTCAGTGGTTAAGGGGCAACTTGTATGGTTGGCCAGGATGATATCTGAACCAGAGATCTTTAAGGTTGGGTTAGTAAACTTTGGAAATGTTTACCATGAGGTCACAAGAGTGTAGAAGGGTAAATAGGACAGAAGAAACACTAAGCATTGCCATATGAGAAGATGACATATGTCATTTTAATCTAAACAGTATGCATGGTGATTGATAGAGTAGTAGTATTCATTCAGCAGAAGTAAGGACATGTTATGAAAAAACATGAAAATAATATAATTTACTTGCTAAATTATATGGTCTTTGTTAAACAGCTATCCAACCAGGGTGCTCAGAGAATGGTAGTGCCAATCATTAATTTTGTGGCAATATGCTAAAGGACTGCTGGGGAAAGAAACTGTCTTTGTGGGTGGTTGTGTGAATCACAAACAGGAATATTTCCTTAGCTGTTGGTTGTACTAAGAGTTGATTTTGCTGGAGTCTAAATGTGTATGGGCGGTACAGTGGTGCAGCAGTTAGCATTGTCACCTCACAGCAAGAGGTTCTCTGCTTTGTTTTTCAACTGGAGTGCCTTCTGTGTGGGGTCTGCATGTCCGCCCTGCATTTGTGTGGGTTTTCTCTGGGTGCTCTGATTTCCTCCGATGTTCTAAAGGCATGCATCTGGAGTGTTTTTCCCAGGGTCTCAGCTGAAAATGGGCTCTGTCTCAGTCAGATTTTCCTGGTAAACAAATGTTAAATAAAAATAAATATATACCATGGATTCATGAAATATGACATGTTTTGTCAATCACACATATAAATACACACTGCAATATGGCATGAAGGAAATATCTGACCCTTATGCTACTGAAAAATGTATTAAAGGCCTGTGATGAACATCATTATCTGACTTATTTCAATTATAAAATAGCTATAATTAAGTTGAGGGTGAAGAAACATGAAACAATCTATCCTGAAACTGGATTATATTATATACCCTGCATTATTTTCACAGTCATGATTCAGTGACATTTAAAAGGAATGAGGACAATGTAACCAGGAAACACTGGCAACTCACATTCTTCCAATAGGAAGTCATAAGGTTTGGGAGGAGGTCACATTCAAACCAGCAATTCCAGAATGGTGGAATGTAGCAGAGAGAGTAATACAGACAATGATGCTGAAATTATGGAGGTTTTACTTTGATTTGATGATTATTGCTGCCACAGAGAGAATATTAGAGCAAAATGAATGTTGCATGAGCAAACTGTGGTTCAAGACTATAGTATTATCAAGACGTGTTGAGTTAAAAAAAATTGAAGGAAACATTACAAAGGCTGCAGGAGGAAAGATATGTGGAAGAACCAGTGCAGGTAGATGAAAAAGAGTGAGTATGACAGCAAAGAGATGAACACCATACTTCTCTTAATGGCAGGCATTGAGCTGCTGCTGAATCAGATCTCTCCTTCCTATGGTACAGTATAGCATCCACTGCTACTTCCTCACAGAGTTAAATCTCCTAGTTGTAGTGAGGTGACCCATCTGCAGTGTTGTCGATTCCCAGGTATATAAAATAAATAAAAAAAAAACTATTTCCAAAAAGAAATAGTCTAAGTAGATCAAGTAACATGGTAAAAGCCTCAAGGCAATATGGAGGAAGTAGCTGCAAAGCAGGATGTGGTCCTGGGGAAGCAAGATATACTGCAAGTTAGCAGTAGTTAGAATGCAGACCCACACCCTCTTTCATATAGCATTATGAAAGTTGATAAAAGATAATCCAAGACTTAAGACTATGTAAAGAGAACTGAGGAGAAAATTCAGGACATACAGGTTGTGCTGTCTCCTCACTTGGACAATAGCAGATCTACATTAAGGAATCCCTCACACATACAAAAGACATTCATGTCTGAAGAGAGAAAGTAGAATGTGAAGTGTATGACTTACATGATCAAGTGATGAGGAATAATTTAAGGCTGGTTGGTGTTCCAAAGAAGTCCAAACAGAATGATCTAGTGGTATTTCTGAAATCCCTGTTGTTAGAAATAATTGGGCTGACAGACTCAGAGCTTACTGCTGAGGGGCCCAAGGATTTTTGCTACAGAGGTTGGAGAAACAAATAAGCCGCCAGAGCACTGTATAACATGTTTTGCCATACATACCCTTACAGAGAAGATGCAATCACTTTTATAAAAGAGGAGGTATTGGGGAGTGTCAAGTAGACTGAGCCAAGAAAAAATTATTTTGAAGTTTAGTGAGGAATCAGTAAATATAAAAGGTAATGTACAGTGATCAAACAGATTGATCACTGAAAAGGGAATCAGCTAGTGAATTTGGTCAATTCCCTTTTAATGAATGCTATTCTTATGCAAGATGTGTATGTGTATGTGCATGAGATCACCAGTCAGTGGGGTAAGGAAGTTTCTCCTTTCCCTCACTGTTGTGAGATTTAATTTTATATATATATATATATATATATATATATATATATATATATATATATATATATATTAATATATTCAAGCAGGAGTACGGGATGCAGTTCCCACATGGGAGTGCAGGGGTACTTAGCCTTCCACAGAAAAAAAAATGAGGCAGTGCATGTAGGGCATGTGCTTTTAGGCTCAGTATTCTTTTTGGGAGAAACTTCTGTGGTCACTCTAGTTTTTGCAAATGCCTGGCCAGGTACATACCAAAGGGGGTATTGTGCTGAATCATGGGTTTAAGCTTAGGGTCTATATTACAGCATTGAACTAGAGCAAGTTCGAACATTGTAATATTGAACCCTAAAATCCGAATGTTGAAAATAGCAAAGCCACGACACATCAACTTTTTTTCAGGGAAAAAAAATCGATGGACCGTTTTCGGGGCTTTGCTATTTCCTCCACTGTGGTGCAATCTTGGAGTTGGTGTTTTTAAGTAGTGGGGGTGTGGGGGGGCACAGTCCTCCATGTTGGGGGGGTGGGGGGTGAAACCCCCCACTTTAAAGTTTAAGGTTAATTTTATTTTTGTTATGGAACAGCGATTTCTTTCCCTGGGAAAAAACGCTGTTCTGTGTTTTCGGTTTTGTTGGGTTTCGGACTTTAGGGTTCAATATTACAATGATCGAACTTTTGTTAGTTCAATGTTGTGATATAGACCCTTAGGCTTAATAAGGGCTAAATAAAATGGAATGATATATCACTGGACCTAGAAGCTATCCCTTCACTTATAAACTGTGCAATATAGAAGGACGTCAGTACAACTGTGGAGACTTGTTGGTCAAATGCTGGGTTGCTGTCTATGTAAGTACCCAAATCTCTTAACTACTGATTATACTTTTAGGATAATATTGTCTCTGTGACAGATCAATGGGGCAGTCAGTTTTCCAAAGGACACAATAATACACTGTTTGGCATTTAGCTGCAGTCCATGACTCTGACACCAGTTATTTATGTGGGTCAAACCTTCCTGAAGGATCACTGAGTCTTTAGAACATTCAGTGACTGCTCTCAGCTTGAAGTCATCCTAACACTTGGTCAACCATAGGCCCTTGATGTTTGCTTTGACTTCAGAGAAATAGATGCCAACTAGAAGCAGCCCCAGCACACATTTTGTAATGTAGGTGGCTTCCTCTATTCTAACTTCCTGTATCTTGTAATCCAGTTTGCATCCCAATGGGTGAAATAGAGGTTTATTCCTAATTTAACAAGCTTCCCAACAATGCCTGAATGGGGTACTGTGTGAAAGGTTTTGGCTAGGTTAAGGTAGGCAGTGTCTATTCTGTTCTTTTCATCCACTGCTGCTGTGAGTCTGCAGTGTATCTATGCATTGCTGGGCATAATGGTTAAAGTGTTTACCGCAAAGACACAAGGTACACAGTTTCATTCTCACCTTTGAGGGGAAACTGGCTAAGTTTAAAATGGCCTGCAAGGGCTGCTAGCCTAGTACTTACCTATGAAGTTGAGTAGGCATGACTTGCCATTGATGAAACCAAACTGAGAAGAATCGGTGCGTGGAGGTTTCTTATGCCGTTATTAATTACCTCCATGATTAGTCTTTCCACAGTTTTACATATGAGGCCAGTCAGACTTATGGGTCAGTAATTGTCTAGTTCAATGGACAGTCCTCCCTTGTGCAGAAAATTTAGTACTGTCCTCCACTGACTTTTTACAAAGCCACTTTGGAGGCTGAGATTAAATAGTGTTGTTAGGGGCATAGAAATATCATGCTTCGTGCAATTCAGGATGCATTCCTGAATACTGTCAGGACCCATAGATGCTGTATTTTTGGCCTTTGAGAGATCCACCAGGGCTTGATCATGCATGATAGCTTGCAGTATGTAGGTTTCTGATATTTCTTGTAAGATTACAGGGGGTGAGAGAGTGGTGAAGTTCGAGCTGAACTTGTCAGCCAGTGGGTTTGCTATATTATAGTTAGTTGTTGCCATTTACTGTCAGCACAGCTCATGGCTGTGCATTGCCCTTGAGACTGTGGATATAGCTGAAGAACGCCTTGTGGTTGTCCTTGGTCTGGGTGGCTATTTTATTTCTCAAACTTGGCCTTGGTAATTTTAATTAGATTCCTAAGTTGCTTGTTTAATTTAATGATTAAATTTATATTCTGCTGAATGTTTTATTTCCTATTCTTGGATATAATTTTTATCCTCTTGTTATAAGGGTTATTTATATTGTGATTTTCATCAGGGCAGTTTGTTTTTGGGTTTGCCTTCTGATTGCTTACAGCTGCATCTATGCAGTTGTATATGTTAGTATACATTGGCAGTGTATATTTCTGCATTAACAGTAGAGCTTTCCAGGTATTAGGGGAGTTCTAACCGGGTATCACTTAGAAATAGGGCGTTGGCCTTAAAAAAGTTTCTAAAAGTACTAGAACCTGGGAAGGTTTCGTATTTTTATTTTATTTCAAATGATACAAGTAATAGAGCATGGAAAGGTTTCATATTTTAAGTTTATTTCAAGGGAGACATATTTGTGGTCAGACCTGAAGAGTGAGGATGCCACACTAAGGATGGAGCATAATTCACCATTACTTTTAAGGACAAGATCAAGGATGTTATTTCTCCTCATGGGTACTATGACTAGTTGTTCTAGGACATTTGTATTGACAATGTCCAGGAATTTCTGAATTTACATACTAATGGTGGTATATGTTTCCCAGTCTATAGATGAATATTTGAAGTCACCTAGGAATATGATATTGGGGTTAATGCTAAGTGATTCTAATTCATTTAAGTAAAAAGAAAGTTGGCCTAAAAGTTCTATGCATAAGTCCCAATGAGATAAAGGAACCTGAATCTATAAATCGACAAATAGTGGCTCTGGCACTTAATGGCACAGGCAAGGAAGAACAGACATGCTCATCCTGGGCACTCTCACATGGTTTGATTTTTCCTAGTAGAAACTGGTGACTACTTGTGCCATGTTAGCTCCTATGGCAACTCCTTTGGTTTGTTAATAAAGTGGGTCATTACATATAAAGAAACTATTACTCAGAACAAGTTCAAGCAAACAGCACACCACTTTAATTCTTCCATCCATCCGCAACTCCCTTGTTTCCATTTCGGCACATGGTGTTGAGGTGTCACTTCAACAATGACAATTACCTAGAGCCAATGTTCAGATCACCGGGTGGCTAGGCCTGCCAAGATTATTTTTCCGTACTACACATAGCTCTCAACTGTCCAGACTTTTGCAGAATGTCCAGATTTTTGCCTCATATTGTTGGTCTGGACTGAAGTCAAAAAATGACAGATATTGGAATTTCAGACTTCATTCCCTTCAGAAAATTCATGCAAATGCAAAACATGTAAGTCTATCAATTTTCTACATTTGTAAGAGCAATATTTAAAAAGTGTCACTGTTTTGGGCATTTGCCCCCCCCCCCACATTATTACTGGCTTTGTCCAGATTTCTTGTTGCAAGAGGTTGAGAGGTATGCTCAACCTCTTGCAACAAGAGGTTGAGAGGTATGCTCTCACACCTACAGCAAATTTAGAGTATAAAATCTACCTGATGCACATCTTTGGAATGTGGGAAAAAAATGGAACACTCAGAAAAAACTCATACAAACACAGGGAGGAAATGCAGACTCTGCTCATAAATGTTGTTCATAGGTTCAAAGGTTCATAGGTAGGTACTAGGCTATTGGCCCTAGGGCCTATACAAGCCTAGCCAAAAAGGTACCCTGGCGTTTGCCATCCAAGAAAATAATTTTCCTGTGCCCCTGTCAAGCAGAACCACAGAAGTGTTCCCCGGGGTGAATTTCCTATTACCCATCCAATCAACAAGATCTTTCTTGAAGAGTGCTAATGAGGAGCTCTGTTTGACATAGATAGATAGTCTGTTCCAGAGTATAGGAAGTCTCTGGGACAGGAATCTATCCCTCCAGCATGTTCTGTTTATTGTAGTGACAAGATTTAGGTTCCTAGAGCATGTAGCTCAGAGGGATTGGGATTTCTTTAAGTGGAGTATGTCCAACAGCTCTGGGTTTGACATAGCTTTGTATGTTAGGCAGAGATTGCCTCTGAGTAGGTGATATGCGACGGAATAAAGCTGGAGTTTTTTGAGTCGGTCTGCGTAGGACATCCGTTTAAGGCCAGTAATCCTCTTTGTGAGGTATTTCTGAGGCCTTTTCAGTTGTTGTAGATGTCTTGTGAGGTACATACCAAAAGAAGCATTGTACTCTATAATAGGTCTAATAAGTGATGAGTAGAGGGGAACAATGACCTCTTTTTTATTAGATGAGAAACCTTTTGTAATGAGGTGTGCCACGTAGAAGGATTTCCTGATCACTGTGGCAATGTGATTATCAAAGGAGAGACTACTGTCCACCTGTGTCCCAAGGTCTCTTATCATACTTTCGGTGTTAAGTAGACTACCGCCTATTTGATAGTTTATGGGTACAGAGTTTTTACCAAAGGGGATGACAATGCACTTTTTGGCATTGAGCTTGAGGCCATGGCTTTGACAACAGGCATCTGTCTCAGTGAGGCCCTTTTGTAGGATGTCCATATCATTAGGAGTTTTGATTATGGCTCCTAGTTTGCAGTCATCAGAAAATTTAGTAAGCCAAAGACCTTCTGTGTTAGCCTGTACTTCAGAGAAGTAGATACCAAATAGGAGAGGACCCAGGACTGAACCCTGTGGTACTCCACTTGTCACTGGTCTGAAGTCTGATTTGGAGTCTGCTACTTTCACAGTGTGGGTTCTGTCAGTAAGCCAGTTGGCAACCCATCTTGTGACATACGAATTTATACTAACTTATGAACCTATGAACCTATACCTAGTTTCCAGAGTGGGGGAATGGTGTCGAACGCCTTGGTAAGATCTAGATAGGCTGTGTGAACCACCTTACCCTCATCTATGGCTTTGGTGACTGCTTCAAAAAAGTCTTTCAGGTTTAGGAGACATGATCTGCCTTTTACAAACCTGAACTGTGTGGGGTCCAAAGTTTGGAGATCTCCAATGTCTTTGTTTATGAGTTCCATGATGATATGTTCCATGGCCTTGCAGACCAGGCTCATCAGGCTAATGGGGCGGTAGTTCCCGGGGTCTGTTGTGGCCTCCCCTTTGTGGAGTGGGATAACCGTCATGGTGTGCCATTCAATAGGTACAAAGCCTGAGGTGAGGCTATGATTGAACATGGTACTTAGGTGGGGAGCCAGTTCATTCTGTAGTTCGTGTAGAAGGCAGCCTGGGATGTTGTCAGGTCCCATGGATGCTGTGTTCTTGGCTTTGGAGAGTGAGGTTTTTACCTGTGCAGCCATGATTACAGGAACTTTGCATTCTTCTGGTATAAATATGGGCCCTTTAGGGGGTGAGAGGGGGGTATAGTTAGCACTGAACCTCTCTGCCAGGATGTTGGCAATATCAGTTGGTTCTGTATATTTAGTGTCATTGTGCTGTAACTCAGAGCAGATCTGAGTGTTGCCATTGAGATTCTTGACATAGCTATAGAATGCTTTGTGGTTGTCTTTAGAATCAGTGGCGATTTTGTTTTCATAACTAGCTTTGAAGGATTTTATGAGGGATCATAGCTTCTTACTGAGGCTGACCAGGGAGTTCCTCTAATCATGGGATTTTACTCTTTTTTGCAAAGTTTCTTTCTTCTGTTGTAGAGTTTGTTTATGGCAGAAGACCACCAGATTGGCTTCCTTTTTTTTTTTGGAGGATAGCATCTTGGTTCTGTTAGGGATAGCACGATTCATGCACTCGTGTAAGTGCTTATAAAGTGCATTTGTGTAGGATTCAGCAGTCGTACCTCTATTGTCCATCTGCATGGGTGTCGTGAAGTTTGCCACTTCTGTCTTAAGAAGCGTGAAGTTGGCTTTGGAGAAATTTTTTACTGTTGTTTTCCTAATTGGGGGGGGGGTGGGAGCAGGATGTGGATGTCTAGGGTGATTAGCTTGTGGTCGGATCTGACCAACGAGGAGCTGCTGACCTCTGGTGTGGAACACCGGTCACCCATGTTGGTGATGACCAGGTCTAGGATATCGCTGCCCCTGGTGGAGGTGTGGATAAGTTGATCCAAGGCATTGGAATTGATGAATTCCAGAAAACGTTGAGCAAAAGAGTTGGTACACGAGTAGTTTTCCTAGTTAATGGTGGGGTAGTTGAAATCACCCATTATTAGGGTGTTGGGTTGTACCTTAATATTTTCCAGTGTATCAAGAAAAGAGGAGTGGGAATCCTGAGGCATGGTATGGGGTCTGTAGCAAGCTACAATCTGGATTGCGGTTTTGCCCAGAGTTAGTTGAACTTGGATAATCTCGGATGCATTATGCTGAGCAACTAGCTTGGAGGTGTGGATATCCTTAATGAATATGGACACGCTTTCACTTTTAGTGTTTTGGTCCGGGTTTGGTGGCTGAAAGGTGTGGTATGAATTATAGCCTGGCAATGCAGGGGTGCAATCTGGAGCTTTGAACCAGGTCTCTGTCACTGCACAGATGCCGATGTTCTCCATTTTAAGGAATGCCTTGACAGAGTGCATTTTGAGGTTTAGACTTCTAGCATTGAGTATCATTACCCTCAGATTTTGCTTGCTTGTACCTGTTACGGTGGTGAATTTGTCATTTGAACCTTGCCTAAAAAAGGCACTATAGGGGTGGCAAGAGCCTTTGCCAGTATCCGGAATCCCAAGGGCGACAGGCACAGGACATCTCTGGCAAAACAGCGTGGTCTGTCAATCATATGTCTGGGATGACACCAGAAGCTTAGCCAATTGTTGAAGTAAATCATTTTGTCCTTGTACTGTGGTATCATTCTGGGTGATGGCAGAATGCTACTCAGGGCTAGGGTCATACCTGCCTGGACTACAAGATCAGAGAGCTTCTCCATGTCTCTTTTCATGTAGTCCAGGGAGGTACGTCTCAGGTCACTCACACCAACATGGACAATGACAGAGTCATATTTGTACTTCTTGTGGAGTGACCTGAGTGCGTGCGTTATGTGGCGGATCCTGGCACCTGACAGGCAGCTGACAGTAATTTTCTCCTTGTTTAGCCTGCTGAGTGGGACATCAGTGTGCCTGACTATAGAGTCACCTATGACTAGAGTGTTGGGTACGTTATGCCTTATGGGCTGTAGTTGAGTTGCACACTGAGTATGTGGGCTATGTGTCATTTGGTTTGTGTTGGGGGTGGAGGTTGCTTGCATTTCTGTCTGGAGGTCACCGTTGTTTGGACAGATTTTTACTAAGACCCTCCAAGAATGTAGGTGTGTGTTTTGTGCTTCTCTGTGTGTTTTAGTGGTGTAGGTTTTGAGGGACTATGTGATGAGTGTGGTGCGGTGCAAGTGTTTACCTTCTCCTCTTAACTGTCTAGTCCAGTCTTCGGTGAAGAGAGCTTTGCTTCCAGTTTGGCTGCATAAGTGCATCTCTCACAAGTCGTAGTGTTGGGTGGTAGGAGGAGAGGGTTGTCTGTGTACATGAGGCAATTGCTGCATTGTCCCAAGATGCCCAGATTCATCAGGTAGACAGGAGAAAACACCGGGAGCTGACCTTTAGACATGCCTGGATAGGTGGTTGTTTAAGTACTAAAAACTGTTTTCCTCTAGACAACTGCGGAAACTTGAGTGTTGTAGAAATTTGTAGCTTATTTAGTGCTTACAACGAGTTCTGAACAAGTGCTGAGCTCAAAGAAACAGATATGTGCTAAAACTAAAAAGCTGGCTAGTTTCAAGGGAAAATTTGAAGAGCAGACTTTATGGCACCAGGAATAGTTTAACCCTAGTTAAGTGGGGGGGGGGGTTCAGGAGCTCACAAACAGTCCTAGACACAGCAAATCCATATCTGGATAAGACCTGTCACAGGAAAGGGGGGAAGCAAGCTTAGTATTTTTTTTTCAGTAATTTTTTTTTCTTTCAGTACAGTGGGAATGGAGAAAGCTGGAACAGAAGTTAATTCAAGGTTAAGAATCTGAGTGGGTTGCCCTTTACAAATGTTCTCTATTAGACTGAATGAATTAATGACACTAGACTGGGAGGAGTGTCACAGATCAAATATACAGTATGGGAGGGCAACTGCAAAGCCACCAAGTATAAGAACACCACAACACTAGTGAGGGTGGGTGGGAAAAAATTACAGTTCCTAGCTGTGGCCACTAAATAAAAGTTTTAAACAGATCAAAGAGCAAGCAGACTCTAGAGAATACTTTTAACTGTAAACAGACTATATTAGAACACAGAAACCTCAAAAAATCAAAAATGCACAGAAAAGCTCGGATAGAGCACTCACAAACAGAAAATACAACTCTCAGTATGAAAAAGCAGTTTACAGTTAAGTAATTCAGTAAACATGCAATTAGAGTAATGAAACAGTATCTAGCAATGAAAAATACAGTTAAAACAGTATAAAACTGCACATAAATGCAGTGAAACAATAAAAAAAGCTTTATAACAGTGCAAAATGTAGTAGATCAACTGTATAGCACAATTATAAGCGTTTCAAAAGTGCAGTTCAGTGAAATAAGTGTAAGAAATAACTTATCCTGCTCTTGGAATCTTAAGGAATTTCCACTTAGTTTCAGTAATGAAATACCATCCACAGCCTGATAAATACAGGCACAACCTTTTCAAGACACAGGGTTTATATACCAGTAAGGATGGAAGAGTTAGAAGATCAAATTACTACTCAGCCCCTGCTATTACCCAATCGCTCGTACTAAAGAAGGTCAGGAGGCCTTGCTACTCTCAGTAATAATGACATCACAGAAACGTTAACAGTTAAGAAATCTCTTTCCATCTCACCCCTGATCCATGTGGCATAGGACAGACATGACATCAGTTATGTTTAAATGAACCTCAGTTTGCAAAAAAAGAGACGTCATATTCCTGAGTCCTATTTTAAAAAATGCAAGGAATCATGTATAGAAAGAAGAATATTAGACATGAGCTCTTTTAATTTCTTATCTAAAAATAATGCATGGAGGCCTATTTAGAGCCATTAACTGAAGTGATAGAAAAATATTGTTTGTTTGCTTTTTTTTTTAGTTTTTTTTTTAACATTACAACTTAGGATGTTGTACATTTAGAAAAAAATCAGATGTTCCCGTACTAATAAAACTATCCATAAAAGATCAAACAGTTCAATGTCTAGTCTGTTATAAGCATTATGTAACACAGTCTTACTAATTTTTTATGACTAGTATAATTAAGCAAGTTCAGAATTGCTGCATTGCAATCCCCTTTTTGCATAACAACAATCTCTTTAACCGTGTCTACCTTCATCACCCTAAACTTGTACTTATGTAATAAAGTCATAGTTGCATTTTTCTTTTATTTTTCAATATATTGGCATGTTTCTGCTTTGCACTGTCAGTCTGCCATTTTTTATTAATAATGACCTTGCCAGAAATTTCTAAACTATTGCAGTCTCAGTAGCTCAACAGGTAGCATGCTAACCTTTAATGCTGAAGGACCAAAAGGCTGTAAGCTCTATTCCCACAGAAGGTGGTTGGATTAATTGTCCATACTAATACTACAGTCCAGCATAGTAGTGGGGGGAGTGCTGAATTCCTAAGTGTGCTTCCCTTTAGGTATATGTTAAACCGAAGCCCCATCTGGCTGAGTTGGTCATAGCTCAGGTGCATGTAAATGAACTTATAGCACTTATTGAAAAAAGAGTAAAGGAGGTTCCTCCATATCCTGGCCAAATTTACCCTAGTCAGTGTCAATACCACCTCAGGTCTGCCCTGAAAAGAAGCAATTCTCCTAGTTGAACTAACCCAGTCGACAAAGTATAAATACTGTGTAGAATGTATGTCTCCTGTTAGTATGTAAAATATTATTAAATTCAAACAAGCTTTTCAGTTCCTTTTTTGAATCTGTAGTTTGACAGTAAACAGTGGTGGCAATGTTCAGCAAGCCCCTCCTGCCTGTTCCAGAAGCATATAAAGTGCATGACTTGACCACCTTATATTTCCTATGAAATGGGTATATTTGTGCTAGCAAATGACTTATTTTTATCTGTGCATTTGATGCAAATGCAGTCTTATCCTTGCATCGGAAAATTGTTCTTTTTTTTACTTAAATAAAGTATATCTTAATGTGAACTTAGCATTACTTTAGCAGCTTCTTATTCTAGTATATAGCTCCCCTCTATTTAGAGCTTCCACTGAGTACAGTTCTCATGGCTGGACAAATAGCTTAAGACATGAAATTATCAGTGATGCTTGCAGAAACACCTCTAAATCATTCTTCTTCTTTTCATTGATAAACGCTCCTCTGCATGCCAGTGTCATACTAACTTACCCATCTGACTCATACTAACTTACCCATCTGACTGGGCACTTTTGAAACGTGATATATGCCTAGTTGTCTTTTTGGCTTTGCTGATATTGATATCATCAGCTGATTTGCCTGTTCTAAGCCCAAGATCAACCACTTTGATGTTTTAAGCATCAAACGTACCTGTTGTGCTACTGGACACTAATGTTTTTTCTAAGAACTCTACTCATCCTGTGCTACCCTACACCAACCTATAAGATTTCATCACAGTGCACCTGCACTCATATCATTTGGACAGATGTTAAGTAATGTTGAATGGAGGATTGCTGATACCTATTTTTTAGACTTGAAGTAATAAAAAAGTTAAAGCAAAAATATGCCTGGTGTAACTGGTAAACAAGAAGGTCTTGTGTTCCAGGTCCTATGATGAGCTGTTTAGAAAAACACTTAACAAATACCATCAGCATTGTTTCCTAAAGTAGTCCAATAAACTTCCTTCTTTCATTTGAAATATATTAATTTTCCATTGTGATCTATTTCCTCTCACTTACCCATTTTTGTTTTTCAGCTGTCTCCTTTTCTCTCTCTCACGCCAAAGCTACCTACGTTATTTATTACTGCAAACCTGTAAGTCTGGCATAAACTGGGATAAGTGATTCCTACTATCTTGCAGAACTGAAAAGCAAGAATGCAATGGCAGTAAGACAAAACTATCTCCATAGCTATCACAAATCTGTGACTTTGCAATCCATGTGTTTGCTTCAGAATTTGATAATACATTCTGATATGCAATAAAAAAATATGGTTATAAGGCATAATCTTGGGGAATGCATGATGTATATATTTCTGTAGGTGAGTATACAAATTACTCCTGAGAATATAGGCTTTCTAAAGTTTTATGACACAGATGTGGCTTCAGATACATCTGCAAAGTGTTTTTATTAATGATTCTTACGTGCCTTGCCTCTCCTTTTTATACTCTTCAGCCAATGAGAAGCTTTAATACCTACATGAATGCTTCTCCTACAGCAAGGTTAGATTGACACAGAAGACTGTAACAGAAAAGATAGTATTGCATGTTTTGGTCATATATGATTTTGAGTAGTTGTAGAAAAAAATGTACCAATGCCACTTCCACAAATCCATCAGAAAGATTTCTTATGGAATTACAGTAACAATGTAGTCTAATTGTACCCTTCACTTTGCACCACATAAATGAAAAAAATCTGGATTCTTCACTGGCACTGCATCTATAACATGACCTGTAAGTAACGCATACTCATTTTCTCCCCTCTGTTATGAGGTTAAGATTCCTTCAAAGCATCTCAGTGATTTCACACAGAGCAGCATTTTTCATTAAAAGAGACAAGATGCAGACTAATCTCAATGGACATTTCATGGGCAAATTAAGGACTATTTTTATTTACTCTAGGTGAGACAGAGAGAGACAGAATGAGAGGAATATAGCACAACCTGTTTTTTTTTCCCCTGAGGAGTTACTGAGCTCAAGAGCAATTCATGAATGAATGTTACACATGCAAGGGTGAAAGATGGTATTACTGGATTGGCAGCTTACTAATTAAGCAGGGAAGTGGGCAAACTCAATGAGTCAACTGGACTTTATCCTAAGCCAATGTCTATGAGTTGGATTTAAAATGAAACTCCCAGCACACAATGATATGACCAGCGCTAATCTGAAATGCAATATGCTTTCACAACTGTGCCAAATGGAAACATATTAGTTCCCAATTCATAGTTAGCATACAGGGTGAGAAATTATTTTTATTTATCTATATTTGCTAACTAGAATAAAACAGGGATCTTTTTTCAGACTTAGCCCAAGCACTGTTTAGTTAAGTGTCTTGCTCAGAGTCACACAGTAGGTAAAGTGAGGCTGAAGGAATCAAACTCTAAACCTCAGGAAGCAACTCATTAATAGTTCATAGTCTTAACTGAAAGTACTAAGTACCAGAGTTATACCAGAGTGTGCCTATACAAATGCATAAGTGTGCTGTGTATAAAGGTGCACTTCAATCTACAAAGACTAGTACTTTGATGACTTCCAAGTTACTTTGAATGTACTTGGTGTAACATGTAGCCCATTCAGCTTTGGTGCAGATGTCTGTGGGCTCTATTCCCACACCAAGTAGATGGATTGTTAACCCTGCGGTATGACATAAAGGGTGTGTTGTCCTTTGGATGAGATGGTAAACCAAAGCCCCATCTGCCTGAAATGGTGGTAGATCACACAGATCTAAAAAATTCCATGGCACCTACTGGACGGAGTAGGGAACATTTCCTGATGCCTTGGCCACATTTCTGCTAGCAGTATACAATACCACCCCACATCTCAGTCAGCAAAGGATAAATAAACTTATTTAGGTACATTTCATGGTCTAGCACTTGTTCACCTTCATACTAGCCTATACGTACTCTGTTATTATTTATCTGGATGATCTAGATATCTTTCCAATCATCCAGTAACATAAAATAAACAAAGTCCTTAGTGGCCTAGTGTCTGTCTGTCGTCCTTATCACCCTGATTATTCAGAAAATTGCATGCCATGGTAGTTCCCCCACCCAACCCCTGAAAGATTGAAAGTCCTTTGTGGATCAGGTCAAGGTGATTTTGCTGGAAGGCATTTTTTCAATATCAAAATGATCGACGTGACTATTTTGACTCATAATTTAATACAACAGGATGAATCACTAGGATGATAGTGAATGCAATAACCTATGCTAACATGATCAAGAGAGATGAGAGCTGGCAAAGCAGGATTTAATGAACTCCTTAAGTTCAGACTGTCTAGGAGGGGATGGGGTTCTAGTCCATTAGCATAAAGTGTAAATCTAGAATGATCATATGAGGGTGATAGGCCAACTGGAGCACAGGGAATACAGTATGAACAAACACTGGTATAATGAGGATGGTGTGGTCTATCAGAATAACAATAATTTACTACGCTTCTCAGGAGCATTACAAGTGTACTCTGAGAAGTGTGTCACACACTCATTTCTGTGTTTGGTGCATTTTAAGCAAATTAACCTAGAATATTGATGCAATTGATGTCAGTGCAGCACACATTCCTCATGAGCACAACTGTATGTTGCTATTTGTAACAGCTATTATGTTGCACTAAATGAGAATGACGTGAGGGCTGAAGCAATGAAGTACAGTGCAGTTCACTTTGCACGGTGCATCCCTTTTAAGTATTTAAACACATACCCACACACATTTGACACAGACACATTCAGTGCAGTACAGGCACACTAGAACAGGACAGCACACTCATCTGCCATTTGAGCATTTAAGCCATTGTTTCTATGCTTATGATTAAAGTGTGTTTGTTCACAGACTCTCTCAATTGACACAGAGCAATATAGTACATGAAATGCATGTCATCTTCATTGATACAATATTTAAAAAGGGCTCTGACAATGTTGTAGTTTGCCAAACAGCATACTGTTTTATGTCAATACCACTATCCACCCATTTCAGTCATTGCATGTTTTTGTCTTAATTACATCAGAAATGTTAAAATAAAAGCATCCTAAACAGTCAATGTATCTGGTTATAAGGAACGTCTGGATTTGTGAACATTTTTTGACCTATATGCCTTGATAGGAAACTATACACAGAAAATGATTTATAAACTTTAAAAAGTTAAAAGACGTTCATAAACATAATGCTGAATAAAAAAAGCTACACAAATACACTCAGTGGCTCAACTAATTTGTACAGCTTGCAGTGTCTATAGCTTTGCAATTAATTCTGTTTGAAAATGTCTGTCACAGTTACTCATTGTCCATATCACATATTTCAGTGTCAAAAGGCTAAAAGTTACAGAATATTGATATGATATACATGTCCAGATTGAATACAGTTTAGTAAACACTTTTTAAAGCTACCATAACACAAAAAATGCTGTCATTGTGTTATTAACTGATATCCCTACAACTGTGAAACAAACTAGACTATTATCTGACAAGCATGCTTCAACCATCTTAAAGGCTGTTATTAAACACTAATCTTACCTCTCAGCACTGTTGTCCTTCTTGTAAGCCTGCTTTGCAAGAAAGAGGCCAAGCTAAGATTTTCCCCACTGAATTTATTTTCATCTTCAGTCAATAAAACACTCTATGCTGTCTTCTGCTTAAAAATGCTAAAAGACGGTAAGGTTACAGCACTAGATGCTGCATTATGAAAGCTTTCTTCCCATCTGTACTTCGGTCACATTCAGATTCCAAATTACATCTTTGAGGTCAAATAAGCTCACTGCCAGTTTGATTGTAACTGTTCTTGAAAGTGGATGCTCTGAGCTGAAATGGATTGCAGAAGAAAGAGGATTAGCACTTATAACCATTTGTAATAAGGATAATGAACTAGTACTGCGCACAAGTGAGGAGTCAAGAATATCACTGGAGGCCTACCAAAGAAGTGAATCTATCCTATATGTTTACTACTTTCTCAGTGAAACAGCACAATATAAGTAATAGTTTTCAGAATGTTGACAAACATGAAGGTTATTAAATACTCATCCACTTGTTAAGTCCATCAGCTGAAAAGTAAAAAAAAAAAACTTCTTGTCCTTACATCAGAATAGTAAGTGAATATCTGAGTTTCCCATTATTACATCACCAAAACCTACTTCTTCCATTCATAAACTTTGTGCTTTGATTTAACAATTCTAAAGTATAAAGAAGAGGAATCGTTATCTCACACATTTCTATATCAATAACTGTAAACACCAATTCAAACCATGTAAATAAAGACGGCCTATTTCTAACACCACAATTTGACATTAGGCCCATAACTACAGCCTTTACATACTTACTCTTGATAAACATATGGCACAAGCCATAATTTAATGGCCAGCTACTATCTTTACTGAAGATATATACATGCAGTTTATATAATATAGATAGATAGATATAGATAGATAAATATATGGCTGCAGCTCATAATGTAGACATTTCAGAATATCAACAGAGGTAATTGTAGTATCAAGAATGTCAGCATTTCATTTTGTAGAAACAGGTAAGTGGGCTGCCGTTAGGAGTATGAGTGTGTTTGTGTAAGTGTTGGTGGGCTAGTGTTACAATAAGGGTTAGGTAAAGGGGATAGCTTTAGTGTTTTGTGGTGTGTGTGTGTGTGTGTGTGTGTGTGTGTGTGTGTGTGTGTGTGTGTGTGTGTGTGTGTGTGTGTGTGTGTGTTTGTGTGTGTCTATGTGTGTTTGAGCCTGCCTTGTGTGATATTATGAAAAGGGTTTCCCTAAGGAAAGGTGCAAAGTTAGGGTTAGGGTTAGGGTTAGCAAGCATTGCTAAGGCGTGCTAACCCTAAGCCTTCTCCTGCCCATAACACTAATAACCTTTCTGTATCACTACCAGCATTTAGACAAGCTATGTCTTATGGTATTGTTAGGGCCTTGGGAGTCTTAGAGATATGTTGTTTGTTTTATTTTATTTTATTTTATTGTGACTGTAAACATAAACTATTTGTATTTTCATTCTGTGATTAAGTTTATGTGGGGTTAGAGTGTTTTTTGTATGTGTTGTCTGTCTGTGTCTTTCGGCTTTTCCTGGTTAGGGGTCGCCACAGCGGAACTCCAGTCCGCTAATGATTGGTGGTTGATTTTTACGTACCGAGTTACCAGCTCTGACACACAACCTTCAACGAAGGTACGCCCATTCATGCATGTCTCCACGCAGAAGACGCTCTAGCTGAGAATCGAACTGGACAGCGTCTTACTGTGAGGCGACGACCCTACCGCAGCACCACCATGTGTTGTGAATTCTGTATTTTGATGTGTTGGTATTAGTAACTGTTGGTATTTAGGTATCAGTACTCTCAGTGTTAATATTTTGATGTGTCTGTATTTTTAAATATATTCATATTATCTATCTCTCTCTCTCTCTCATATATATATATATATATGTAACTCCTCCCACGCACACATTCCCACCACCAAATCTTAAATCCACACTTACATTCTAAATAGACTGCATTCAAAGAAATGCATATTTGACCTTCTCAGCACACCCTGCAAAATTTTACCTCAATGAATATTGGATCATATGCCATTAACTCATATCTTTCTCTCTCTCTCTCTCTCTTTCTTTCTCTCTCTCTCTATATATGTTGTGTGTATATGTTTATCTCTATCTTTATCTGTCTATACATAATACACAAAATATGGGAAGATCTAATGATGTGTGCTACAACTGGTCCTATAAGTTTCAGCAGAGTTTCTTGCCAAGTGTAAAGCCACGGATCATAAAATTGAACTTGCTAATCCTGAAGTATCAGATGTTTCTCATGTCACACAAACCAGATCCCTACATTTTCCATATACTTAGTTTTTCTCTTTTTCAAAAGATAAATTACTATTTTTTATTTATTTCAGTGGGATATTATAATTCAGTAAAGCATGTTACATATGTAACTGGATAGGTGTGTATTTTTCATGCATAAAGAGAAGGAAAATTGGAGAAGGAAGGAAAGGATATAAGAGGAAGGTAAGAAGGTTAGGTAAGAAGGGAAGACAAGCACAACTGACAGTGGGTGTGGTAACATAATGGGGGAGGGAGAAGACAGTGGTGAAGGTGGAATCAGACAAACAGATGGAAGACAATGGTGAGTGAGAGAACTGAACAAACAACAGGTCCTGGCATGGACATAAAAGAGAGAACACTATGATGGTATGACAATAGCAGCAGTATCTGCCAGCTGATACTCAGTGAGAGATTACTTATCACCCTGGGTACCATCACCACTAGGACCTGTCTCAGATGGTGGAGACAGTGCTGTTCAGGGATACGACTCAACAATTTGCCAGAAGAGGTTCTCCATCTAGCCAATTCAGGCATCCAACCTCCTGTTGATAATCAAACCCACAGTGTCTGACAGTTGCCAATGACTGACAAAGGTGTCACCTCCACTAGCACTGCTACTGGTGGGTACAACTACCCTAGTATCATGTGCAGGGCCACCTGAAACTGGAGTTGCAGGCAGGATAGGAGGTGTGGAGGTGATTGGCAGGCTGGTGCTCAGATATGCTAGGTGTTTCTTGTGGAGGCTGTTATATGGTGGTGGCAGAACTGCTGCTGCCATCAGTGGGGAGAGGGGGGCCAACATATCTTACCAGATTGAAAGCTGTATGTCATAATTCTGCTGCATATAATATTAACATAAATGGAGAGAAACAATATAATAAAAACAATGTATGTAATGGAAAAGATAGCAACAAAGAATGTGGGGGACAGAAAAATACAAAAACAATAAAAATTTAAGCTGATATATACTGACTATAATACACTTAATATAAATATACTTGAAGGCTCAAAAGACAATTCTCAGCTTAACAAGGATGTTAGCATATACAACTGAGAGGGGGACCTGAATCAATCACCACCATTACTTGCATTGTAACAGATAGAGGATTAACATGGTAATGTACTTGGACAAACCAGCAGGTGTCTTTTGTCCAAGATACAGTAGTGATGTGTGAGACAAATGTACAAAAACAATGAAAGTATGCTACTCAAAAATAACATTGCAAATGCTATAAGCATGCTATAAGCAAAGCAAACAACTAAGTTGACAAAGATGTCCACCCACCCAGAAATGTTGATCATATATATTTTCCTCATCTAATGTTGTAATTAGTATAATGAGACAGAAAAATAAACTGAAATATTTCATGATTATACAAAGGGGGTGAATGGAACCCACAGAAGTACAGTCTTAGCCCCCTGGGCCATTTATCCATGTATATGACATGCATGCACAAACACACAAATAACTTTAAACTGTCACACTGAAACTTTTGTGCTAGACTTAAGCTGTGGCATGCGTGATAAGTACTGTATCTATAGTGTGCAAGACTAGATAGATAGGGGTTTTAATCTCAATCCAGGCCATTTGGTGTGTGTGTGTGTGTGTGTGTGTGTGTGTGTGTGTGTGTGTGTGTGTGTGTGTGTGTGTGTGTGTGTGATTGCGTGCATGTGCATGTATCCCCCTGCAAAACAACTGAGAATCCCTCATTGACTATCAAACTGCAATGGTTCTGCACTGTAGATGGGATTGGCAAAATGGTTAAGGTTGCCTCATACACACGCGTTACAAGGTTTGATTCTGACCTTGGATTACTGGCTAGCCCTGTAGGGTGGTTAGCATAGTTTTCAACTAAGAAAATAGATGCCCCCCCACCCAGCTAGGGTCAAACAAAAAACTTCTCCAAAGCTGATTACAACCTTCTGAAAGAAGGTATAAACAGCTTCACAGCCCCCCTCCCTCCATAGGAATGGCACATATGTCTAAACCTACACCAAAGTACTACACAAGCATTTCTATAGCTGCATGGAATCAGGAATTCCCAACATGACAAAATCTTCCTCCTCTAGGAAGAATAGTAAACCTGTCTGGTGGACATCTGCAATAAATAAACTCTATAATAAAAGGAAAAAAATTGTTGTCCTGGACCAAGAAGGAGCAGGTGTCTAATTGGAAGCAATCTCTCCTTAGCCTGAACAAGCAAATAAGAGCACTAGAGAAATCCTCCAAAGCAAACTTTGAGTCCAAACTGGCCACATCTACTAAAGACAATCATAAGGCCTTCTTTACATATATCCACAATCTCAAAGGAAGCACTCAGATCTGCTCAGAACTGCTGGTCAAGGACACCAGATAAACAAACACCTTAGATATAGCCAACGTGCTGGCATACAGGTTCAGAGAAAACCTCACCCCTCTGTCCTCCCCATCAGTAAATCAGAACATGCACAGCACCTGTCCCTCTCCCTTACCTCTAGGGAGCAAGTCATCTATGGCCTCCCAAAGGCAAATAAATACAGCCTCCATGGGACCCAATAACATCTTAGGATGCATCCTACATGAACTCAGGCAGGAACTTGTAGCACCATTAGGCACCCTATTCAACCAAAGTTTGAGTATCGGCTTCATCCCAGCTGAGTGGAGGTCAGCCACTGTCATACCTCTGGACAAAAGTGGAGCATCTACCAATACAGGAAATTATAGACCCATCAGCCTAAGTAGCCTGATCTGCAAGGCCATGGAGCGGATTATCATGGACCTCATTAATAAGGACATTGGCAACCTCCAAACACTCGATCACACACAGTTTGGTTTCGTCAAGGGGAGGTCATGCCTGTTAAATTTGGTTGACTTCTTTGAGATAGCCACCAAAGCCATGGACGAGGGCAAGACAGTGCACACCACCTACTTTGACCTGGCCAAAGCCTTTGATACTATTCCCCACTCTGGTATAATAGATAAACTCTCTCAACTAGGCATCAAGCTGTATGTTACCAGATGGGTCATAAACTGGCTCACTGATACATCCCACTTAGTCAAAATAGGGGAAGCCACCTCAAGCAGTAGACCCATAACAAGCTGTGTACCCCAGGGATCAGTCTTGGGGCCTCTGTTGTTTGGGATATACTTTTCTGATGTGCAGGCCAAAACCAGTGGGCTATGACTGACCAGGTTTGCAGATGACTGCAACCTGGGCACTGTCATCAATTCCCCTACTGATGTGGACATTCTCCAAGAGCATCTCACCCAAACAAATGACTGGTGCCAGAAACATGACATCAAACTGAATACCAAAAAATGCATCATCATCCTAATTGGGGAGAGTGACATCTCAACAAATTATCACAATAATAACAAGATCCTAAGCACACAATCACTTGTGAGGGACTTGGGCACCCAGGTTGATAGCAAACTGAATTTATACCACCATACTCCTCCGTTGTATGGAAAGCTATCTACATGGCCCACCACATTAGTAAAGGTATTTTATACAGGGACAAGGTGGTCATAACATCCCTGTATTCTTACCATATGACCCATTATTGTGTACAATGTCCCTTTCGGGACGTACCTCACAAAGCACATGCAGCAGCTGGAGAGACGACAGAGATTCCTCACCAGGAGAATCCAGGGCCTCAAACATCTACCCTACACAGACTGGCCAAAGGCCTTGTCCCTCTACTCAGTCTCATACAGACACCTCAGAGGTGACATCTGTCTGCCATACAAAGCAATCTCAGACCTCCCCTTCATGGGACTGCTGCATATCCACAAATCAAGTGCCATTCAAGTAACCCACATGTCTGACCTCAACCTAGTCTGTGACATCAATGCAACTTGTTGGTGGGACAGATTTGTTTCCCATAGACTCCCCCTTCTGTGAAACAGACTCCCTCTCCATGTCAAGCAGAGTACCTCAGTAATAACTTTTAAGTGCAACCTGGATAACTGGATGGGAAACAGAAAATACACCCCTGGGATTGCACCTGTGTCCCTGCTGGACAGAGGCATCGGGTATTGACTTGTTGGAACATGGGCTAAATTCTTGGCTAGGCTTGTAAGGGCGTCAGAGCCAATAGCCTAGTAAATTCCTATGATCCTATGTTCCTATGACAGTTATTACAGAACCGAAAGTCATGTATGAAAGGTTCGCTGTTTGGAAATTAATCCCTAATTTACTTATTTATTTTATTTATTTGGTATTTGTTTATCAAGAACTCCAAATGGGTCATGGGGTACCCATTTTCAGCGGAGGCCTAGGGAGAAAATCTTCAGATACACATGGTTAACAGAATGAAAAACTAGATAAACATAATAAAGTCCTAAAATTCAAACACAAATTTGAAAAAACACATTAGTTTGTCATAATAAAAACTCAACAGACATAATAAAGTCATAGTGTTCAAGCATAAATTGTATAATAATACTGTTAATATCAAAAGCAAAATAGTCTGAAGCAGGTATATTCTCCTCAGTGCTCTGTGTGGCATTCCAGTCTTCTCTTGTGCAACTGTCTATTCTCTTCAGTTTCTTCAGGGGCTGTAGCAGCAAGATCACTGTGTAATATTTGTGGCTGACATGCAATGCCAGTTTAAATGTGCAGCTAGCATATTTTCTACTTATAGTACATAGGTGGTGCCTGCTGTCGGGTCTATATTATATTCTCGAAAGCCGACAATGTTGAATCAGACATTGTTGACACGAGAATAACAAAAGCTCAGAATCTCGAGCGTGTAAACAGAAATCTCTGTAAGGGGAGATTTCTGTTTACTGCAATGTAGTGCGGTCCTGGAGTTGGTATATTTAAGTAGCAGGGGGTGTGGGGGGTGCAGCCTCCCATGTGGGGCATGCATGGGGGCTTGCCCTCCTGCTTAAACCCGTTAGGGTACTTTTTTATTTTTTTTTATTTTGTCTTTTTATAAGGTTGACGTTTGAAGACATCGACCATATGTTGTTCGATGTTTTCAACCGTCGATCTTATAATATAGAGCCCTTTATCCTCCTATCACTTAAATAGGTCAGGACTGTGGCACCTCATGTCAAAGTAATGGTAATAGCACTGCTCCCCTGTGAGTGGGATGCTTGTTGCATAGGTAACAACCTGGGATAAAGAATTCCAGACTTCAGTCTTACACTGAGGCTATTTAAACCTTTCTACATGAGCCACTAGCTGAATTCCTTAGGAGGAGTTAGAGAAATATTTTTGACTCCTCCTCCTCACACCACCTCTGCAATCCAAAAGGAGCACTATTCTCACCCTATCTAGCCAGGATGCCTCACCTTGAAGACTGCCAGTAAACAATATCAGAGAACTGGTGCTCAGATCAGGTCTCACACATCCTATCTGCAGTGCAACAATGAGCACTGATGAGCACCTCATTTGTGCAATGCATAGCAAACTCAGATAATATAGGTACTGTATTATTATGGGCCACAATGGCACTTTAATGTGTGAAACATGACAGTTCTCTGTCTCTATAAATGCTGATAAGTAATCAGGCACTACCGTGACTCTATGGACAGATGGTTAAATGTGAAATTACAGTTTCTCCCCCTGAAGACGTGGCCTGGACAGTGCTGCCCTCACCCAAAAATGCATTAATGTACTTGCTGACCAAGACCATGGTTATGCAACAGTGTGCCATATATTATACATGGTGCCCAAGAAACAGCACAGCTCCTTACACAGAAACATAGGGCAACAGGTAGTAGAATGTCAAGTGTACCACCTGTTATGGAGACTGAGGAACTCATGACCTCTCTCAAAGGGAGTGACACCTCAACAGATTCCTACAGAGTAATGCTGGATGTTTTGGCATAGCTCAACAGACTCCAGACACAATCCACTGGAAATGCCCCTGGTATTTAGGCCTATTTCTGTGCATCAATACCTGTGAACCCTTTGCACCCCTTAGTTACTATTAAACTTTTTGTGTATGTCTGATTTATGGTATAAATGCACAGCAGTTATTCAACATCCACAGTCATCTGCACAAAGTATGTAGCTAATGTATTACTTTTTAATTTGTAAATCTTCTTTGCATGTGCACTTCTGGAGCTGGGTCATACTTAGGTATTTTTTGCTTTGATGCATTCATAGGTGATTTGTTATCCAGCAACAGCACTGAAAAACTGCACCCACCTGTTTTGGGGTTATCTACAGCCTCTAATAATGATGCCAGGAATAAACTGGCACAGTCAGAAAGTACAGAGTGTGTATGTGTGTGTGTGTGTGTGTGTGTGTGTGTGTGTGTGTGTGTGTGTGTGTGCGCGCGTGTGTGTGCGTGCGCATGCCTGCGCCAGTCTCTAGGCCTGTGGATACCCAGGCTACCCACACCTCACAGGGAAGACAACTTAAAGGGTATAATAGCAATCAGGGAAGTGTGTTGCACTCCCCCCCCCCCCCAGTGGACAAATGTCAGACTCTGCCCCTAGCACTCATAAGCAGAAAGTTCCACACAGGGGGATATGTAATAGTGCTCACTGGAGACATGGTTACCACCGCCTCCCTGAGGTTGAAGTGTCAGTCACATCAACCCAGCATATGTGCAGGAACGGCAGTATTTTGTCTGAGCTGTAGTGGTAACTGATTCCATAGGCTAGGTTACACTGAGTTAGGAACCTATCTCTCCAGTGGGTCTTGTTTATTTGTTTGTCTAGATTTAAGGCCTTAGTGTGACTGTTTGTAGAACCACTGGTTTTGTGAAAGAAAGATGTCAAATTGGATTTGGCCTTTCATGCCTCAAAAATGAGACACAGGTCACCTCACAGCAACCTTTTGGCTACTGTGTTTAAGGAGAGTCATGCTAATTTATTGGGGTAGTGAAAAATTTAAACCCATTTATTTTTTTTTTTATTAGAAATCTTTGGTGCCTTTCCAGTTGAGAGTTATCATTGGAATTATGTATACCAAAGGAGGCAGTATATTCAATGACTGATGTGATAAGTAGTATAATGACTTATTTGGATCATGAAAATTTTCCTTTTGTAATTAACTGAGTGAGATAGAAGGATTTCCTGATTGTGTTGGAAACATGATAAGTGAATGACAGAAAGTTATAAATATAACTACCTAGGCCTCTTATGACCATATCTGTCTGAAGAGGAGTTCCATTTATAAAATATGTAGTAGAAACAGGTTTTCTGCCAGAATCTATTATACTACACTGTTTTCAGTGTGTAAGACTAGATAGGGGTTTTAATCTCACTCCAGGCCATTTGGTGTGTGTTTGTGTGTGTGTGTGTGTGTGTGTGTGTGTGTGTGTGTGTGTGTGTGTGTGTGTGTGTGTGTGTGTGTGTGTGTGATTGCGTGCATGCGTGCATGTATCCCCCTGCAAAACAACTGAGAATCCCTCATGGACTATCAAACTACAATGGCTCTGCACTGTAGGTGGAATTGGCAAAATGGTTAAGGTTGCCTCATACACACAAGTTACATGGTTTGATTCTGACATTGGATTACTGGCTAGCCCTGCAGGGTGGTTAGCAGAATATTCAACTAAGAAAAATAGATGTGGTAGAAACAAGTTTTCTGCCAGAATCTACTATACTACACTGTTTTCATTTAGTTTGAGACCATTTTTGATTCTCCATGTATGTGCATATTCCAGCCCTTGTTGGAGCTGTTTTATGTCAATAAACAGATAATAGAGTCTAGTTTGCAATCATCAACAAATTCAATCAACCACAGTTATGGAATATTGGCTTGGATGTCTGCAAAATAAATGCCAAACAGGTGAGGGACCAGAACTGATCCCTGTGCACACCACAAGTTACACATTTACAGTCAGAGAGAGAACCAGCAACTTTCACAACTTGGGATTTCTTGGATAGCCAGTTTGCAACCCAGCAGACAATGTACATTAATCATGTCTAATATATCAGTAACACCAAAAGCATTAACAAGGTCAAGATAAGTAGTGTGCACTGAATGACCACTGTCAGCAACCCCTGTACATTTTCAGATAAGCTTTCTAGGTCCTGGAGACAGGACCTTTCCTTCATAAAACAAAATAGATTGGGATCTAGATCAGTTAAGTTCCCTATTCCTGCATAAATGAGTTCTGCTATGGTACATTTCATGGCTTTGCATATATAGCTGTTGAGGCTGAAGGGCCTATAATTACTTGGGTCTGTAAAAGAGCCACCTTGTGTTGTGCAGGGGAGTTATAATGGCTGCTCTCCAGGCATCAAGAACAAACAATTTAGATAGGCTGTGGATGAGCAGTTAATTAGAAGCTTAGATAGTACATACTTGGCACTGATGAGGATACAGCCTGTTATGTTACCTGATCCCAATACTGTATTATTTTTAGCCTTTGCCAGTGATTCAAAGACTTGCTCCAAGGTGATTATAGGGTAAATTAATTCTCAGAGTTAGTGGGGGCAGCAATGTGGCTATTAGGTTTAAAGTTAGCACTAACTCTGTCTGCTAATATATTAGCTATATCCTTGGTGTCAGAATGAATGATATTATTATGGATGAACTCAATGCAGTGTTAGACATTATTCCTTATTTTCTGACATAACTGAAGAAAGATTTTTAGTTTCTCTTGGAATCTGTAGCAATCTTAAGTCCATACTCTGCTTTACATTTTTAATGGTGTTTTTAACTTTCTTGCTGGAATGTTTATGTGTAGTCTTGAGGTAGGGAGATGGGGATTTCTTGCAACATTTTTATATTTTCCTTCATTTGTTGCACAGTTTAAAAATACAAGAGTTCCACCAGAAAGGTTTATTCCTGAATTTACAGTTATATCTAGGAAGGATTGGCACTGACTTTTCCATGGAACTGTTCTAGTGATAGTAATAGTCAGAGGTGAATACATCAGCTATCACAGCTAGGTCAATTTACAAAGGATTGCTGAGAATTTTGTGCAGGTTTCCTACAAGCTGAAACAGGTTTGCATTGGAAAAGTCCCTAGAGATGGTCTCATTTGGAGATGGGATTGTACCACTCTGGTAGGTTGGTAAGAACCAGGTCAAGATTATTAGGGGCTCTAGAGAGCAGTTTTAAAATTTGCTGCAATGCACTGGCATTAATGAAGTCTAAGAATTGCTGAGTGTAGCTACATTTAGAGGTGTAAGTGAGCCAATCGATGCTTGGATAATTGAAGTTCCTTAGTAGAAGTTATTTAGTTTGATATTTAATGCCTCAATGGTGTTGAAATAATTTCTGTGATCTTTGGGTGACATTGATGGGGATCTCTCATTAGCAATGAAGTAATAATTTATTAAGAATGATTTGGATCTCCATAAGCTCAAAATAATCTGATGTAAAGTAATGGTGCTTCTAAAAATATAGATATGCCCAGGGATGTCAGAAGGCATACTCACTGTACGCACTTTAGCACAGTGTTTGTGTGGAGGGGGGGGGTAGCACAAGGCAGGCACTAGGATCCATACACAAATGGCCTTAGGCATAGGCAAACTAGGTGATCACCTAGGGTACAGTAAAGGCCGGCATCATAAAGGGCACAATTTGTGTTTATGCATTTATTTATTTTAATTACGAATGCACAATATGAAAAGTAAATGAATTAAAATAAATAAATAAACCATAGGGTACCTGAATCATAGGGTGAGGGTGAGGGGTAAGTGCCCTCCCACTTTTATACCTGCAAGCTGGCCAGGAGGCTTTGACAATTAGCAGCAACAACAACAAAAAAAATCTTCACACTCCATGTTAGTGGAGTCTTCTCCTTTAAGCAGAAACATGCGTGTGTCATATGCACACATGCCAATGTGGATGTAAAGACGTTCTACAGTTGCGAGCAGAAATTAAACTAGCACCTCAGTTAAGATAGGGGTTAATTCTATGTGTATGCGTGTGGCCATTCATTTTAAAAGAAGGCTATTGTATGTGTGCAATTGTGTAGTTTAAACCTTGCTTCTGTATGCGAGAGAAAGAGTGTGTGCATGCATGTATGTGTATGGCATTTAAATTAGTCGTTCCATTTGCAATGATTTTATATATATATATATATATATATATATATATATATATATATATATATATATATATAGATATAGATAGATATATACACACACACACACACACACATACATATATATATATATATATATATATATATATATATATATATATAAATATATATATATATATATATAGATATACACACACACAAATATATATATATATATATATGATTTTCAGACTTTATATCCTTCAGAAATACACGTTAACACAAATCCTGTTTTTCTAGCAACTTTCTAAGTTAAAAAAGTGCAATATTTAAAATCTATCCCTATGTTGTCGGCCATTGCATCCACATTATGTTAGGCTTTATCCAGATTTCTGGTGCTAAGAGGTTGAGAGGTATGCATACCTCTCAACTGTCCAGATTTTTGCCTCATATCTTTGGCCTATTCCTCATAAAATTTGTGGTTTTCTGGCAAATCACTGAAGAGTTAAATAACTAAATGTCATGCATTTGAGTTTCAGCCTTCATTTCCTTCAGAAAATGCATGCTAAGACAAATGTTGTTATTCTAGTAACTTTCTAAGTCTGTCAGAGCAATATTTATAACCTGCCCCTGTTTGGGGGCCTTTGCCCCCCCCCCATTATTTTAGGCTTTGTTCAGATTTCTTGTGCTAAGAGGTAGAGAGGTATGGAGGCATGGCATGTAATACTCTAGTAGTTGCCAATTATTTGTTGCATTTTAAGGGGGGATAGGGGTTCTGCATTCCTTAGTGTGCCCTTCTTTGTATAAGATGAATAGTAACTACAAAATTCTTGTCGGTTTCTCAGACATTTTCTATTGCAATATTAACAGCGTACCATTTTTTTCTTTAATATAACATAGGCAATTAATTCTTCAAGGGCATCAAGCATTGAATTTGTAGATGAAACACTGAAATGTAAAGTTGTATGCCAGTAACAGCCTCTTCATTAGTTACAGATCTCTTTAATGTAGAATTATTCAGATGAATTTTAATTTGCAGAGATTATCATTATTGACTGATGCTAGTGGATTGTAATGACAGAAGTTTGAGGGGCCTTTTATGGTTAAAATGTTCTGAAATGGGCAATTTTGTCATTATTGGGTCATACATTTGGTTTCATTGCTTACTAGAAAAATGTTAAAAAAAAAAAGTTATGTCTTACCATAATGTTCCATCTGTGTTGTTCATCTTCGTTCATTCATCACTGATGGGTTTGGTTCCGAGCCCTCAGAACACAGTCGGCCTATTACCAAGCTTGCGCCAGCCAAAAACTCTAGAGCTAAGCTTCTACCCACAATGCCCTTCTCCCTGTTACCTCAGATCAGGTTTGCCCATGACAGACCAAGAAAGCATAGGCCCCTTCTGCGCAAATGCCCTAAGACACCACTTGGACCCAAGGTATTCCCCAAGAGCCTTCGGAGGGGGGAGGAGGGTGGGAAGTGATGAATGAAAGAAGATGAACAACACAGATGAAACATTATGGTAAGACATAACTTCTTTATCTGATGTTATTAATCTTCTTTCCATTCATCACTAATGAGACAGAATCCCTAGCTACCTTGAGACACATGGGCGGCCCTTATGGAAGAACATTCCTGAGTACCATTGAGCTGAAGGCAGCTCTCCCCTCTGGAGACCAAATCCAATTTGTAATGATTGATGAAAGTGTGGGGTTTAGCCCAAGTGGCTGCTGCGCAAATGTCATCCATAGATGCCCTGGAGTGGAAAGCTACAGATGTTGCCATAGATCTAGTGGAATGGGCTTTAACCAGTGGCATAGGTTCTTTTCTGGAAGAATAAGAGAAGCATATACAGTCCCTTAGCCATTTCGATAAAGTAACCTTGGATACAGAATTTCCCATTCTAGGTCCAGAAAAGGAAATTAAAAGCTGGTCAGACTTACGCATAATTTTGGTTCTATCTAAATAGAATCTCAGTTGTCTGTGCACATCCAAGGAATGAAGGCAGTACTCTCTTTTATTAGAAAAATTCAGAAAGAACAATGGCAGGTCAATGGACTGATTGATGGAGAAGTCAGAAACAACCTTGGGAAGGAAAAATGGATTCATCCGGAGTGATACTCTGTCCTTGTGAAAGACCAAATAGGGTCTTTTGATGCACAATGCCTGTAGCTCCAACACCCGCCTAGCTGACGTAATGGCTACCAAAAACAAGGATTTCTAAGACAAGAATTTCAAGTCACACTTCGCTGCAGGTTCAAAGGGGGGTTGAGTCAAACACTGTAGAACTAACATGAAGTTCCATGGCTCTATAGGCTGTCTGACAGGGGGCCTGATGTGTGAAACTCCTTTGAGAAAGGTTTCATATAAACGTAGTGAGATGAGAGGCACACCGTTCAGTCTATTATGGTAATTCAAAATTGCAGCCAGATGTACTTGTATGGTAGAGGCTGCGGCACCCTCCTCAAAAAACTTAGACAGGTATTGAAAAACCACTGTGACTGGAGCCAAATATGGATCTAGCATGTTATCCTTTGACCAGCAATAGAACCTTTTCCATTTGTCTTGATACAGTCGTCTTGTGGAAGGTTTATGACAGGCCAGGATAACATCCCAAACAGGTGAGGTGAGATAAGCCTGCCTGGCAATTAACAGAAGTGGAGAAACCAAGCTGTCACCTTGAGACTGGACAGATTCGGTGGCTCAACCCTTGGGGGTGAGGAATCAGGTCTGTAAGGGAGTCCAGAATCCACAGCAGGCATACCTGGTGAGGCCGAAGGAAGGGGAACCAAACTTGTCGAGGCCAAAAAGGAGCTATGAGGATCCCTTTGCATTTCAACCAATGAGCTTTCTTTAGGAATTGTAGAATCAGAGGAATGGGGGGGGGGGTAAGCATAAAGAAGTCCTGTGGGCCAATCATGAATCAGAGCATCCCTCGGGGACTCCCCCTTTGGGGGGAATAGGGCAAAATAACTGCTGCACTTGCTCAATGGAGAGGCAAAAAGGTCACAGCACAGCTGACTCCAGTGGCAGAAAATCTCTGCCGCCACATCGAGGTTGAGGGATCAGTCGTGGGGCAGGAGAATACATCTGCGCAACTTGTCCTCAATCACGTTGGAACTCCCTGGGATGTGCGTTGCTATCAGAAAGCAATTGGAAGCTATCGCACACTGCCAAATCCTCATGGCTTCTCAACATAAGGGGTAGGACTTGGTTCCTCCTTGCTTGTTGATATACCAGACTACTGACATGTTGTCTGACTGAATTGCAATTTTCCCAGAAGGAAGAACTGGATGAAATGCCTGCGATGCTAACAGCACCAGTCTCAGTTCCAGAATGTTGATATGCAGGTTGGCCTCTAAAGTGGACCATGTGCCTTGGTCTTTCCCTCAAAATGCCCCCCCCCCCCCACCCGATCAGGGAAGCATCTGTGGTCACAATGGCCTTGGGGTGAGGGGACTGGAAAGGGTGACTCCAAAGTTCTGTGTCTGGCCTCATCCACCAAAGAAGGTCCTGTTTGCAGGAGTTGGTTATCTGGATCTGGAAATGTAGAGGGTGGTGATTTGGGAACCACTGAGAAAAAAGAAGCCATTAGAGAATTCACATGTACAGCTTGACAAGAGGCACTATCAGGATTGAAGCTGCCATGGATCCTACGGCCTGAAGAACTTTTCTTGCTGAAACTTTGTTTGACAGAGTATCATCTGGAGTTGAAGCCTCAGTCTCTGGAGTCTGTGAGCTGGGAGTGACACCAGACAAGGTCGGGTGTTGAAGACTGCTCCAATAAATTCTATCTGCTGGGTAGAGACCAGATTTGACTTCTCCCAGTGCACAGTTATCCCCAAAATCTCCGCCAGAGAAAGTGTGTATTGTAGGGCTGTTACCACAAGATGCTTGGTGGGGGTGGTGAGGAGCCAATCATCCAAATATGGAAACACCCAGAATCCTTGCTGTCTCAAGTGAGCTGTCACCACTGCCATGCACTTTGTAAACAATCTGGGGGCTGTAGAGAGAGACCAAATGGCAGGGTACAAAATTGGTAATGATTGGCTCCTAGCCAGAAGGAAAGCAGACTCCTGGAGCGCTTGACCATTTTGATATGGTAATACACATCCCGGAGATCTATCAAGCACATCCAATCACTCTCCCTCAAAAAAGGGAGGTACCGTGGCCATCCAGAATTTGGTTTAGGCAACAGACTTGTTTAAGCTGCTGAGATCCAGAATGGGTCCCCAGTCCCCTGTCTTTTTTGGCACCAAAAAAATCTTGAGTAAAATCTGGATCCCCATTGGTCTAGTGGGACTGGTTGGATGACTCTTTTTTTGCCATAGCTTTTCTATTTCTAAAGCTGCCTCTTCCCTCTGACTGGGTGGAACATCGGGAAGTTTTGTCAGAATTTCCGGATAATAAATAAGGGGAATGGTGTAACCTCTGGTAATTATACTCTGCACCCAACGATTGTGGTAATAGAGTGCCAGGCAGCTTGGTGCAGAGAAAAATAATCCCCGACTGTTTCCAGAGGCAAGCGATCAGGTAGCTTTTCAAGAGCACTGGTAAGACTGTCCAGAGAAAGAGTCTCTGGATCCTTGGTTATGTGGACCCGCTCTGCCCCTATAGGAGCATCTTCCGGAGTTGTTACCTCCTCTGCCTCTGGGGATATCCTCACCACATGCGGCACAGAACGGACCCTGAAATTTTTTATGTCACATTTCCCCACTCCTCTGGTTCCTGGAAAAGGAGAATTGAGGATTGGAAAAATGAAGGCCTATGGCAGATAGGGTCTTACCATCCTGCTCGCACAATAGTTCAGGGACTGAATGGCAAAGGTCGCTGATGCAAATACTCACTTCCCCAATCTGTCCACAGACTAGGACTCCCAGCTGGGTGGATGAACAGCAAGACTCTCTTCAGCAAGATCCTTTTTCATGGCCACTACCACCACCATAGCATCAACTAGTAACCCTCTGGACCAGTGTGGGTTCTCCTCGGGAGGGGAAAGAATTTTGTCAGGTCTCCGAGGGATCATCTCAATAGAATCAGGGTTCTTCCATGCGCGTTGCACAATGAGCTGGATTAGCTCATCGGCAGGTGGGGTTACCTACGAGGTAGATGGCCAGGCATGGAAAGACTGCAGGAACACGGACTCCTCAGAGGAAGGGTTGGAGGGCTTCCAGTCAACCCTCTGTTTTAACATTTTAAGGATGTCTTCAAAGGAGACATCATCACGGGGTGACTGTAAGGACCCTTCACCATCATTATAATCCATGTCTTCTGTTAAAGACTCCTCAGGTGAGTCAATGTGCTTCCTCTTGCATGATCTCTTCTGTGAGGGCTCCTCAGTGGGGACATTGAAGGAGGACTCAGAAGAGTGGGTACCCTGAACTGGGGTTTCTTGCGGCTTCCCTGCCCATTGTCCTGGGGAGGTGATCTGTGGCAGCTGTAGCTCAGGGGGAGAAAACTGGGGTTTTGACATCGGCAGAAAGCTTCTGGAAGCAACAGCCCTCTCCATCACATGGAAAGCAGGCCCACCCCAAGAGGGAGGGAAGTCTGGAACTGAGGAGGACAACCTCAGAATTGGGATCATACCCCACTCCGTCGAATCCGCTCCCAAGGATGGAGCCTCAAACTGGATCGATGCAGACGAAGCTACCAGCACTGAGGACAGAACTGAAGGACTACCCAGAACTGTGCCCCAACTGAAGAGCCCGCCGCCGAATCATGAGATTGAGAAAGGACTGGTTCTGCAGGAACCGAGGACCAAAGGGACAGACCCGGAGCCTCAGTGAGGTCCATTACAGGTGCCAAGATGGGGGGGGGGTTCCAAGGAGGATCTCAGAGCAGAAGCCTTCGGAACCAGGATGGCCAAAGGAGAATAGGGTGGAGTCCATGGAGAGGTCAACCCAAGTCCTGCCGGAGGATGGGTCTTGGAAGGCATGGGTATGCCAACAGCTGATCCAAATGATGCACCACATCAAGTTCAGAAAGGCTCTTGGTGAATCTAGTGGATACTCAGGACGGGGAGTCAGGTCAATCTAAGAACGGGCTATACACTTGGCCTAAGAACAGGTCTATGGATGGGGAGTATTGCGTCCGTGGTGCGTGATCTGCCGGCACCGATGTCTCGAGTTTAGAGACAGGAAGTAGTGGGGTAAAATCCAGTGTTGCTGTAATAGAGCTTGGTGCCGAAGGGACACTCGGAGCTGAAATGGGAGGTTCACTCATCACTGCAGAGATTGGCATCAAAGGCATGCATTGTGCCAAAATGGCCACTGGTGCCAAAGTCATAGCAGGCGTGGTGAGGTCTATAGTTGGTGCCAGAGGAAGCATCGGAGCCGGCGATGAAGCCGGCACCAATGTAGCAATAGTCAAAGTGCTTGGAGCAGACAAGAACAGTGCTGAGGAGGCAGACTTATGCTCTGAGCATAACTTCTGAATTTTTGGTTTCACAAACTTACCCTGGTCACCCGAGGGTGAAAAGGGAACCAAATGGGGCCTTTTCTTCACTTTCATAGGAGGGGTTGAGACCTGCATCGCAGAAAGGGCCTCTGAAAAGGGAGATTTAAGTAGTCTCGTCAAGATTTGTTTATTCTTGTGCTTGTTTAGAGTGCATTGGCTGAAACTCTGGCAAATCCCACAGGGAGGTTGCACTGAAAGGTGGGGCACCCCAAAACAATAAACACAATCATCATCATGAGTGTTACTATTAGGTAGTTTACCATTACATGAGGTACAGTGCTTGAAACCAGATGTACCCTTCTTATCTGACATCTTGAGAAGTAACCACAACAATTCAAACTTCAGAAGAAAGAAACTCTAATTTCCTAGGACATGAAAGATTTAAACACACGCAAAAAGTATAAACAAATCCAATATCAAAAACACACCAGAAAAAGAAGAGAAGGAATACCAACTATGGTATTCAAAGAATACCACAAGGGTAAAGAGAAAAGGGCTGTACCAGCAATGGTACTGAAAAAGGTTACCAATGGGTAGAAATAGAGAGAAATATATCTAACACTACTGTAAATCGACAGGAAAGAAACGATAGTTCACAAAATTTTAGAAACCAACTAGTTTAGACAAAAATATCAAATAATTTTCCACTTAGCTGAGAGCTCGGCTGAAACACAGCTTTATGGCTATGCGGCAAACGAGATCTGAGGTAACAAGGAGAAGGGCATTGTGGGTAGAAGCTTAGCTCGAGAGTTTTTGGCTGGCGTGAGCTTGGTAATAGGCTGACTTGGTTCTGAGGACTCGGAACTGAACCCATCAGTGATGAATTGAAAGAAGAATGACAACATCAGTCCTACATTTTTAAATACACTCTAACAAATGTAACTGTTCTCAATGTACAACTAGCTGTTTTTTGTTTATCAAATGGCACACTGTGTTGTAGAATCTTAAAGCAGGATTAGTAGCATACTTGCCTTTAGTGCAGAAGGCTGTGGATTCTACTCCTACACCATGTAGATGGAGTACTGATATTGCAGTCCCCATATGATTGTTGATTATTTGGTGCATTATAAGGAGGTATAGGGGTTCTACACTTCTGAGTATGTCCTTTGTATGAGATGCCTAGTGACTATGAACTTGTTGGTTTGTTAGTCATTTCCTATTGCAATATTACCAACTTACCAATTTTTCTTAATGTAATATACGCAATTAATTCTTCAAAGGCAGCAGGCGCTGAATTTGTAGATAAACCATTGATATGTAAAGTTGTTTGTCAGTAGCAACCTCTTCATTAGATACAGATTTCTTTAATGCGGAATTCAGATTATTTTACTTCTACAGAGATTGTGTGTATCGAGTAATATTGGTGGATTGTAATGACAGAAGTACTGAGTGGCCTTTTATGGTTGAAATTTTCTAAAATGGGTAGTAATTAGTTCACACATTTTGTTTCTATTGCTTATTAAAAGAATGTTTAAAACCACAAATTGAAAACACATTCTAACAAGTGGTGCTGTATTATACAAGAAACATAATTTAATACAATCAGGAAGATGAACCAAAGAACAAATACATATATGCATGGCCCTAAAAAATGTGTGCAAGGAGTCTGTTTTGAAAACAGCCCAAAGGTGAACTTAAGTCTCCACTGGCCAGATGTATTTTCTATGAATGTGGGTTTTCATGCTGTTTCAATGAATGTCAGTTTTGCCATTTCAATGAATGTGAGTTTCAAGAGCAGAGAAGTTTACTGCTCATGCTAAGTCTGTTTTCATTGTGAGACTGTATCGTTTGTTTAGCAAATGGTTATCTGTGTTTGTGCTATTTTTATTTCAATATCTGTAATCATTGTAGAGGCAAAAAAGAGAACAGTGTGCATGGCAACTGGTGAGAAACAACCAAATAATGGAATACTGGAATGGTTGAGGACAGGGCTGCTGCTGGGGGTTAGGAGGTTGCTGCAGAGGGGCCTGCTGAGGGGTTGGTTTATTACCCTGCCTAGAGCCCTATTTGACCATAATCTGGCTTTGGTATTTAAAGTAGAAAATAAGTACGCAAAGGCAGTTGTAGTTTAACTACATTACAAGGTATCTTATTCTTCCTATGCATTTAAATAATTTAAGGAAATGACTGGAGTGGCATTCTTGGGGAGTGACTTACCTCTGGGTGTGGGTCAGACAGGAGTGTTTCATGAGTATGGTGTGGGTGGGGCTTAAGGGGCGCTGGAGCACTACTTCGCATAGGGTGTCATTTTGGCTAAGGCCGGCCCTGGATCCAGGAGAAAAAGCTAAAGTGGCGTCTTCTCCTTTAAGAAGGGTCATGCATGCATCACACACATGCTAATGCAGGCAGATGTAAACCTATTTTGCAATTGTGCATGCAATTTAAAATAACCATTCCGCTGAGAGATAAGATAAGTAAGTGAATTAAAGATAAGTAAGTAAATGAAAGAGTGTGTGTGTGTTTGTGTGTGTGTGTGTGTGTGTGTGTGTGTGTGTGTGTGTGTGTGTGTGTGTGTGTGTGTGTAAGTAATTTAAACTAGCCATTCACTGCTGTATGAAAGACAAAGTGTGTGTGTGCTGCTATGTGAGACAGTAGGTATGTGTGTATGGAATGTAAACTAGCCATGTGTTGATTTATGAACGAGAGGGTGAGTGTGTTGTTATGTGTGAGAAAGTAGATAGGTGTGTGCGCATGTGGGTGTTTAACATACCTCTCAGCTGTCCAGATTTAGCCTCATAGTTTTGATCTGTTTCTCACAAAATTATTGTTTTGTAGCAAATCACGGAGGACTGAAGTCACTAAATATGACATACATAGTCATATCCTTCAGAAACCAGTCAGCCACACACTAACCACACCCATTTAGCAACTTATTCCAACGTATAGTATTCTTCAATTCACCTTATCTTTACATACCTCATTATTATTATTGACTTAACTCACTCATATATCTAATACAACCTACCCTGCAAAATGCCCAACACCTTTTCATCACTTCTACTTACCTTCACATACACTACTACTCTTATCATACAATCCCATGCCACCACTTTTCAAAATATGCACATCACACTATCCACAACTCCCACTCAGAATGCATCACTAGAACCCAAGTGTACTAGCTTCTCAAATATCTCATCTTCCCTGTATAATTGCAACATCTTATGTACTGCTAGACTTCAAAGTATTACAAATAATACGAACTTCAAAACAACATTCCCTACTGCAGCTGAGTCTCCCACTAAAACACACTACTTTATTTTAAAACACCTTAGAAATTATCTCCTGATATTGTCTTAAAGCTATGATATTTACCCAAATCCCAGCCCTTCCCTTTCAACAAATGTAGGTAATAACCCCTCCCCTTTCTCTGCTTCAACTACCAATACTCTTAACCAATTAATTACAACTATCAATGTACATAGTTTCTGAAATAAGATAACAGAATTCCAAGCCTGGCTTGCTCAATACTCACCAGGTATTATAGGTGTTACTAAAACATGGCTAAAGCCACAGATAACAGATACCGAAATAATCCCACCTGACTATAATATCCTTCGTCATGATAGATTAAATAGGAAAGGTGGCAGTGTAGCCTTGATCTTCCGTGATTCCTTAACCATTACTTCTTATCCCAAACCTGTCCCAATTTTTGGAAACACTGAATTCCTTTCAGCATCATTGCAAATAAACAAAAATAAACAACTAATTATAGCAGTAATCTATACTCCCCCAGCCACAATATCCCTTTGCTTGAAGACTTCTTATCCTGGACCACCCATAAAATAACACAAGAAACTATCATAATGGGTGATACTAATATCAGTTGGCAAAACCTAACTTCAAACACCCCTGAAAACAGTATCAATCTATTTAAATACACCCAACTGGTTACAAACCCTACTAGAATAAAAAAGAACCAACCACAGTCCACACTGGACTGGATCCTTGTATCGGATGCTCATAAATTCACCAGTACTGGTACCCTCCCAAACATTCTGAATGACCACTCACCTGCATATCCTTATAGAAGCCATATACAAATTCCCAAACCCCACACTTATAGAACATCAATAAACCTTACCAACTTCTAACAATCAGCACTAATAAATTCTTTTAAGGCCCAAAACTGGAACCCACTTAAAATATTACCCCCTATGTAAACTATTTTAATAAGGTCTTCCTGGATACCCTGAATACTCTAGCCTCAATTAGGTATAAAAGAACAAAATGCAGTCATGCACCTTGGCTTACAAAACCTACCAAACAAATTCTTGTTTCTAAAGACCGGGCCTCAGAGGAATGGTGCAAAAACAACAATCCAGAAAATGAAATTACCTTTAAACAACTTCGTAATACAGCAATAAAAGCAATAAAAAATGTACTTTACACAACTATCCAACCAAAAAAACAACCCCCAAAAATTTTGGAAATCTGTCTCCTCTATCCTTAACCCAGGAACCATACAAACCCTATAATCATTCCCTGACAAAAACCCAAAACAAATAGCTCAAATTTTCAATTTGACTTCATCGATAGCATCCTTAAACTTGTAAAAGACCAGCAACACATAGCTCTACTAACAATAAGAATACTACCCCAAATTACCATCAGGATAAACTTAGCCATTATCCCTCACTCAATAAAGATGATACTAACAATCTCCCAGACATGATAAATTTCTCACTGCAACCAGTGCCAACCTCCCATATTTGTAAACTACTCTCTAAACTACGACCATGCTCCTGCTCCGCAGACAAGCTCCCCTCTGAATATTTGAAACTGAGTGCAGATGCAATCGCATACCCTATCAGCATTCTAATTAACCGATCTATCTCTGAAGCCACAGTCCCACAAATCTGGAATAAAATCCATAATTACCCCATTACATAACGGAGGCATTACCATTTAACTAACTATAGACCAATCTCCTTTCTCTCACCTTTATCCAAAATCCTAGAAAAGTGTGTTCACACTCAACTTTTAAAACACCTCACTAATAACAATCTCTTCACCCCTATTCAATATGGTTTTTGATCTGCACATAGCACAAGCATAGCCTTACTCTAGTTTACTGACACTGTGAATAGAGCTTTGGACACCGGTCTTTTAACAACTGCAGTCCTACTAGATCTATGCAAAGCTTTCAACACAGTGTCACATACTAAATTAATACAACAACTGGTAACACTAGAATGCTCCAAACACACCCTGACTTGGTTTACCAGTTATCTGGACAATAGACAACAATCTGTAAAAGGGCAAAACAATCAGTCTGACTTCCTGGTAAATAAAATAGGAGTTCCTGAAGGCTCTCTTCTGGACTCCTGACTTTTTAATGTACAAAGTCTCCCTTCAGAGCTCACTTATTCAGTATGCAGATGATTCGACCATCATATCCTCTTCCAGTAATTTCCAAGATCTCCTAAAAATAACACAAAATGCTTTTTAAGAAATAGAAACATGGTTTCATGGACCACAACTACTTCTAACCCCCCAAAAATCAAAGCTACTGATGTATTCATCCAAACATCCCCCACAAGATTTCAAACTTTTCTCCCAAAACAAAACTGAAATAGAAGTAGTGCATACTACAAAATTACTAGGCATTACTATAGATGACAAACTATGCTTTGGACAACATAAACTCGATATAATAAAAATAAACATTTCAAATTATGTAAGCTTTACAGACATAAATCATATATAGATACTCCCACAAGAACAAAATTGACTAGCACTCTCTTGCTCCCATCCCTCCTATATGGCACCCCCATTTTTACAAACCTGCACACATCCCTAAACAGAAAACTGCAATCATGCTATTACAAAATTGCTAAATTTGCCTGTAGCCTACCTTACCGCACAGATCACTATCAAACCATTGATATACTAAAGTGGTTCAATTTCACCCATTTCCTATAGTACACTAAACTTACCACTGCTCACAAACTGATTTATAACCCAGGAAACAAGCAGAAGTGACCTCACCAAAGGTTGTGCTGCCCAACACAAAGTAAATACCAAAACAGGGAACAGAGGCAGCAACCACCACTAAGCATAAAATTCAACATTTTATTCTGACGTATAAAATAAAATAAAACACTAAATGCCCTTCAGATGAATTTTATGCTTAGTGGTGGTTGCTGCCTCTGTTCTCTGTTTTGGTAATTAATTTATAACCCAGAGAACTACCCCACACTCTCACATATGATCCAGTCCCATATCCCCTCTAGGAAACTTCGGTCTTCAAACAAACAACTTCTTCATGTGTCCAAACCTAAAAATACAGCGGGACAAAGTTTATATTCCTACTCCATGGCATGATTATGGAATAACCTACCTCCCTCTATTACTTTAATTGACCCATTAAAATCTTTCAAACATACTTAAAACACCACTTTCTTGAAATTCAAACTTGCCGATGTACCCCAAATTTAATTCTACCTTAGAAACAATCCTAGGTTTCTGTTGTAACTGGACTGTATTCTTAACTAACAACTTTAACCAGCTAACTTTCATTACTCTGCATTTTTTACATTGATTTTATATTTAATATAAATTATTTTGTTTTTAGCCTCTCTCCTATCAGACTATAATTATGAACAGATTGCTACTAAGTGACTATCCAATGCCTATACTTAACCTGACTGTAAAATGTTTTACTTATTTCTAACTACTAAAATTTTATAAAAAGCATACTTTGTTTTGTAAATGTATCTGCCTTTTATATGTTTTACTGTATGTATGTCTCTGTCATATGTTTACTGTAAATGGAACTTTTCTCCCCGGTCCTCCATTGAAAATGGATTTCGGACCCAGTGGACTTTCCTGGTCAATACATAAATAAATAATAAAAAAATAAATTCTAGCACAAATCCTGTTATTCTAGCAACTTTCTACGTTAAAAAGAGCAATATTTAAAATCTATCCCCATCATACCTCTCAACTGTCCAGATTTTCACAAAATGTCCAGCTTTTTGCCTCATATTTTTGTTCCATTTCTCCTAAAAGTGGTGGTTTTCTTGCAAATTACTGGCTAATCATTGAGGACTGAAGTAAGAAAATAATGTCAGACATTTGCGTTTCAAACTCCGTATCCTTCAGAAAATTCATGCTAATGCAAAACCTGTAATTATATCAACTTTCTAAGTCTGTAAGGCCAATATTTAAAACATTTCCCTATTTCCATATTTCCCTATATTATGGGCCTTTGTCCCTCCATTACTACTGGCTTTGTCCAGATTTCTTGCTTGAAGAGGTTGAAAAGCATGATCCCTATTTTAGGCCACCATATCTCCATTATGTCAGCCTTTGCCCAGATTTCTTGCACTAAGAGCTTGAGAGAAATACATACCTCACAACTGTCCAGCTTTTTGCAGAATGTCCTTATTTTTGCCTCATATTTCGGCCTATTCCTCAATATTTGTGTTTTTCTGGCAAATCACTGAAGACTGAAATAACTAAATGTCATACATTTGAGTTTTAGACTTCATTTTTTATAAAATGCATGCTAATACAAATGCTATTATTCTAGCAACTTTCAAAGTCTGTAAGAACAATATTTAAAATCTGTCCTTATTTTGGAGCCTTTGTCTCCCCATTCTTTTATGCTTTGTCCAGAGGTTAAGAGGTTGAGAGGTATGGAGGTATGATGTGTAATGCTCTAGTTAAGTGGGAGGGCATGTTAGTCAATTAACTTGATCGGGCTTGACCATGTAACTTTGTTACAGGAGACAAGTGGCTGAATCCTCTATACCACCTACCAGACTTCTGAAGGAACTGTGAGGTCCATTGAAGACAATATCCTGAATCCTCTACACCACCTACCAGACTTCTGATGGAATTGTGAGTTTGTGTTTTAGTGCATTTCCAAGGGATTGAGTTTCATTCCATTTTCATGGAATTGTGAGTTTCAAAGGAAAATAAATTTACTGTTGTTCATGCTAAGTCTGTTTTCAATGTGCAACTAACTGTTTTGGTTACCAAATGGCAGTCACTGTTTGTGTTGTAGAATCTGATTGCCTTTGGTGCAGGAGGCTGTAGATTCTATTCCCACACCATGTAGATGGAGTGCTGATATTGCAGTGTCATTTTGATTGTTGATTATTTGGTGGATTTTAAGGGGGGATAGGGGTTCTACACCCCTGTGTGTGTCCTCCTTTGTATAAGATGCGTAGTAACTATGAACTTGTTGTTGGTTTGCCAGTCATTCTCTATTGTAATATTACCAGCTTACCATTTTTTAATGTAACACAGATAATTAATTCTTCAAAGGCAGCAGGCACTGAATTTGTAGACAAAACATTGAGATGTAAAGTTGTTTGCCAGTAGCAACCTCTTTATTAGTTACAGATCTCTTTAATGTGGAATTATTTGGATGACTTTTACTTCTGCAGAGACTGTGCTTATTGAGTAATATAGGTGGATTGTAATGACAAAAGTTTGAATGGCCCTTTATGGTTGAAATTTTCTGAAATGGGTAGTTTTATCATTATTGTTCAATACATTTTATTTCATTGCTTTCTAGAAGAATGTTTTTAACTACAAATATTGAAACACCATTCTAAAAATTATGCTGTATTATACAAGGAATATAATTTAATAAATCTAATTTTCTGAAGGATGTAGAGTTTGAAAATTAATCTCCGTGCCCTGTTAGCAGCCTACTCACCTGATGTGCTATGTCTCACAGAAACCTGACTAAAACCAGGAACTAAAGACAATGAAGTTATCCCATCAGGGTACAACACACTCAGACTAGACCGTATGTCTAAGAAAGGTGGGGGAGTAGCAGTACTCTTTAAAAATATACTAGATGCCACATTAGCCCCACAACAATCTCCCTTGTTCAATACGTACCCCCATGAAACTATAGTATTAGGAGACTTTAATATTGATTGGAACAACTGTTCTTCTGAATCTCCTACAACCCATGTAAACCTTCATGGCTGTACACAACTCATATCCTCACCCACCAGAATAAATAAACCCTACAACAAAGGTAGTATCCTGGACTGGATTCTTATCAACAATCACCCAGACCTGTACAACACTGGTACCCTCCCAGATGATATAAGTGACCATTTACTCACTTACATCATCAAGCATAAAGTAGATAACCACCACCAAATTCTCTATAAATCTATTAGAAATAACAACAACCTCAACACCACTGATTTTCAGAACGAACTCAAAGCATGCAATTAGGCCATCCTAAAAGATCTTCCACTGGATGATGCTGTAGCCTATTTTAATTCTAAATTCCTTACCATTCTAGATTCCCACGCTCCTGTCTGCACCCTTAGAGCCAAAACTAAAACTGCTCCCGGACTCTCTAAAGTAACCAAAACCAAAATCATAGCAAGAAATAAAGCATGGAGCAAATGGCGTACCTCAAAAGACCCACTTGACCATATTAAATTCCAGCAGATAAGGAATGATACTAAGAAAGCCATATTGTTAGACAAAAAAACTTCTATCAACACCTCCAACAAAAACGTCAGAACAAACCTCAAAAGTTTGGGGCAGGAGTAAACAAACTGCTCCACCCCAGACAATCCACCACTCCCACCCCATCAGCTTGTAACCTAAAATCTCCAGAGGAAAGTGCAAATGTCTTTAACAGTTTCTTCACTAAGACCATCCAATCACTAGCTAGCCAACTGGCTCCCAGTGGCCCCAATCAGGATTCCTCCTCAACCATTACCCCACTCTCCTTTAACTTCCAGCCTGTATCTACATCAACCATCAGATCTCTAATTAACAAACTAAAACCCACAACCCTAGCAGCTGATCTCCTTCCACCAGAATATCTACAGAAAGTGGCAGATGCCATTGCATACCCTATTTCTATTACTGTAAACCGAACCTTGTCCGAAGCCACCATCCCCTCTATCTGGAAGGTTTCCCACATTATTCCTCTCCATAAAGGAGGGAACTCTTTATACCTCTCAAACTACAGACCAATAGCTATACTCTCACCACTGGCCAAAATAATGGAAAAATGCATCCATAACCCATTAATGCACTATCTCACCCAGAATAAACTACTGGCTAACTCTCAGCATGGCTTTAGGGCAAACTACAGCACCACCTCATCCGTCCTATCCTTCTCTAACTTCATTAACCTCAACCGAAACAATAACAAACTTACCTCAGCTCTCTTCCTAGATCTCCCTAAGGTCTTTGATATGGTCAGCCACCAACTACTTATCCATACCCTGAAGAAACTGTCACTAAATAACTGTGCGATTAAATGGTTCCAATCTTATCTTTCTGACAGACAACAAGCAGTATTATGGCAGAATACACTATCCACTCATCTACCCATCATACTAGGAGTCCCCCAAGGCTCCATACTAGGACCACTTCTCTTCTCAGTCTTTATCAATGACCTACCCACAATCACTCCCAAGGCCACCTGCATCTAATACGCGGATGACTCCACTTTAATCTGTGCAGCCTCCTCCTCAACTGAGCTGATGACTCTAACCCAGAATACTTTCAATGATGTTGAAAAATGGTTCACAAACCGTCAGCTTATTTTAAAGCCCAACAAAACTAAGCTGCTAATTTTTTCCCCCACCTGTAAGTCCTCTTCACCATTCTTTACCATAAGATCCAGTAATGGCACACTTATATCCCTAGATGTTCACACCAAACTCCTAGGGGTCACAGTCGACAATACCCTAAAATATGATACCCATGTCAATCAATCCATCAAAACTGTCAACAAAAAACTGGGCTCCCTCTATAGAATCAAACCTTTCTTCACTCCATTTGCAAAAACTTCTATCGCTCGCTCCCACTTACTGACTACCCTTTTCTATGCCTCCCCTCTTTTCACTAACTTGAATAAAACCACTCTTAGCAAACTTGCAAGCTGTTACAACCATATTCCTAAATTTGCTACAGGTACAACCTTTAGGACCCACCACTGTATCAACTTAACTCAACTAGGTTGGCTTGAATGAACTAGTCTTCTCCAACACAACCGACATATAATAGCCCAGAAAGTTCTAAACCACCCCGATAAGACATTAGCACTAAACAAGATCATTAATCCCTACAGCAACTTGAGGTCACTGCACTCTGCTGATAAACTGCTGGTTCAAACAACCAAAAGCATAAATGTGGCTGGTGACTCTTTATTTTCCAACTCTGTAAGCAAAACTTGGAACTCTCTACCTGCTGAACTTACTCTCCAGCCCTCTCTAACACTTTCAAATGCACTGGCAATGTCCCTTTTCAAAACCTAACACCCACCTCCTAGTATTGGATATCTTGCCTAATTAAATCTGTCATTTGACTCTAAAATGTATATGACTTTGCCTTGTGGCATATCTAGAGCTCGTTACGGGATAAAGTCCTTATCTGTGTAAACCCTGTGTGAAACTCTCAGTTGCCTACCATGTTCTATAAATGTTTGTAACCTTACTGAAGACTGTAAACTATGTTAAATTTGTATTATTGTGTTGCACGATTATTAACTGAACTGGAAGTTTTGACTCTGTTCTTCAGTTACTGCTTGCTTGAATTTTATTATTTGTCAGTAATTGCAGGTGTGGGGGTAGCCACATTCTTTGATTTCCTGTCCTTGCCTATTTAAGTGGTACAGTTTGAAATATTTTCTGCTTAAAAACCTCAGCTTTGGCCGGCTAAGATCTAGCTGTATTCAACTGGACATATAAGAGAATTTAAGTACCTTTATATGCACTTTTCTTTTCAAATAATACAGTATTTAAATTGATTTAACTGTGTTGCATGATTATTAACTGAACTGGAAGTTTTGACTGTGTTCTTCAGTTAGGTTTTCCACCCACCCTCCCTGTTTCTGTTTTGGTGTTAATCTTAGTGGCTTTGAAACTGCCCGCCCCTCTTGTAAATTTGTGTTTGGATACTCCTTCTGGGCCCATCTCATCTGCTCACTCAACTGAGTGCAGTGAGATCACATTCTGATTTCAGGCACTCCTACTGTGTACAAAGAGAGCATATGGGAAAGAGAACAAAAAAAACAAAAAGTTTTTAAGCTTGTTTCCTGCCTTTCCTGTTAAGTGGTCTAGACTGTTTGTAGGCTTCTGAGCCCCCAAGCCCTTCTGTCTTGGAGGGAAGCCTTCTAGCTTAGTTTTGTTTCTTATAACTAGCCAGTTTTCTAGTTTCAGCACTCAAATCTGTTTCTTTGAACTCAACACTTGTTCAGAACTCATTGTAAGCACTACATAAGCTGCAATTAATACAGCACTCAACTTTCCTCACTTGTCTAGTGGAAAGCAGTTTTTAGTACTTAATAAATAAGCACTTATCCAGGCATGTCTACGGGTCAGCTCCCAGTGATTTCTCCTGTCTACCTGATGAATCTGGGCATCTTGGGGCAATGCAGCAATTGCCTCATGTACACAGACAACCCTCTCCTCCTACCACCCAACACTACAACCTGTGAGAGATACACTTACATAGCCAAACTGGAAGCAAAGCTCTCTTCACCCAAGACTGGACTAGACAGTCAAGAGGAGAAGGTAAACACTTGCACCACACCACACTCATCACATAGTCCCTCAAAACCTACACCACCAAAACACACATAGAAACAGAAAACACACACCTACATTCACGGAGGCTCTCAATAAAAACCTGCCCAAGCATCAGGGACATCCAAAGCATAAACTCAAGCAAACTTCACCCCCCAACACAACCCAAATGACACATAGCCCACAAACTCAGTGTGCCACTCAACCACAGCCCATAAGGCATAACAACGTACCCAACACTCTAGTCATAGGTGACTCTATAGTCAGGCACACTGATGTTCCACTCACTAGACTAAACAAGGAGAAAGTTACTGTCAGCTAACTGTCAGGTGCCAGTATCTGCCACATAACGCATGCACTCAGGTCACTCCACAATAAGTACAAATATGACACTGTCATTGTCCATGTTGGTGTGAATGACCTGAGACGTACCTCACTGGACTACATGAAAAGAGACATGGAGGAGCTCTCCGATCTTGTATCCCAGGCAGGTATCACCCTAACCCTGAGCAGCATCCTGCCATCACCCAGAATGATACCACAGTACAAGGACAAAATGATTGATTTCAACAATTGGCTAAGCTTCTGGTGTCATTCTAAGGGGATCCAGTATTTGTCTGCCTGGGACGACATGATCGACAGTCCACGATGCTTTGCCAGAGATGGCCTGCACCTGTCGCCCTTAGGATTCCGGACACTGTCTAAGGCTCTTGCCACCCCTATAGTGCCTTTTTTAGGCAAGGTTCAAATGACAAATTCACCACCGTAACAGGTACAAGCAAGCAAAATCTGAGGGTAATGCTACTCAATGCTAGAAGTCTAAACCTCAAAATGCACTCACTCGAGGCACTCCTTAAAATGGAGAACATTGACATCTGTGCAGTGACAGAGACCTGGTTCAAAGCTCCAGAGAGCACACCTGCATTACCAGGCTATAATTCATACCACACCTAACCCAGAACGAAGCACTAAAGGTGGAGGTGTGTCCATATTCATTAAGGATATCCACACCTCCAGGCTAGTTGCACAGCATAATGCATCCGAGATTATCCAAGTGCAACTAACTCTGGGCAAGACCACAATCCAAATTGTAGCTTGCTACAGACCCCCCACCATGCCCCAGGATTCACACTCCTCATTTCTTGATACACTGGAAAGTATTAGGGTACAACCCAACACCCTAATAATGGCCGATTTCAACTACCCCACCATTAACTGGGAAAACTACTCATGTACCAACTCTTTTGCTCAACGTTTTCTAGAATTCATAAATTCCAATGCCTTGGATCAACTTATTCACACCCCCACCAGGGGCAGCAATATCCTAGACCTGGTCATTACCAACATGGGAAACCGGTGTTCCACACCAGAGGTCAATTACTCGTTGGTCAGATCTGAACACAAGCTAATCAGCCTAGACATCCACATCCCACCCCCAGCCCCAATTAGGGAAACCATCGTAAAAAACTTCTCCAAAGCCAACTTCACATTTCTTAAGACAGAAGTGGCAAACTTCATGGCACCCATGCAGACGGACAATAGAGGTATAACTGCCGAATCCACAGAAATGCACTTTATAAGCACTTACATGAGTGCATGGATCATGCTATCCCTAATAGAACCAAGATGTTATCCTCCAAAAAAAGGAAGCCAATCTGGTAGTCCTCTGCCATAAACAAACTCTACAACAGAAGAAAGAAACTGTTGCAAAAAAGAGTAAAATCCCATGACTGGAGGAACACCCTGGTCAACCTCAGTAAGAAGCCGAGATCCCTCATAAAATCCTCCAAAGCTAGTTAGGAAAACAAAATTGCCACTGACTCTAAAGACAACCACAAAGCATTCTATAGCTATGTCAAGAATCTAAATGTGAGCACTCAGATCTGCTCTGAGTTACAGCACAATGGCACTAAATATACAGAACCAACTGATATTGACAACATCCTAGCAGATAGGTTCAGTGCTAACTTTATCCCCTTCTCACCCCCTAGAGGGCCCATCTCTATACCAGAAGAATGCAAAGTTTCTATAATCACGGCTGCACATGTAAAAAACACACTCTCCAAAGCCAAGAACACAGCATCCATGGGACCTGACAATATCCCAGGCTGCGTTCTACACGAACTACAGAATGAACTGGCACCCTACCTAAGTACCATGTTCAATCATTGCCTCACCTCAGGCTTTGTACCCACTGAATTACGCACAGCGATGGTTATCCCACTCCACAAAGGGGGAGCCACGACGGACCCCGGGAACTACTGCCCCATTAGCCTGACGAGTCTGGTCTGCAAGGCCATGGAATGTATCATCGTGGAACTCATAAACAAAGACATTGGTAATCTCCAAACTCTGGACCCTACCCAGTTTGGATTTGTAAAAGGCAGATCATGTCTCCTAAACCTGATTGACTATTTTGAAGCAGTCACCAAAGCCATAGATGAGGGTAAAATGGTTCACACAGCTTATCTAGATCTCGCCAAGGCTTTCGACACCATCCCCCACTCTGGAATTATAGATAAGCTCACTAAACTAGGTATAAATCCCTATGTCACAAGATGGGTTGCCAACTGGCTCACGGACAGAACCCACACTGTGAAAGTAGCGGATTCCAAATCCAACATCAGACCATTGACAAGTGGAGTACCACAGGGTTCAGTCCTGGCTCCTCTCCTGTTTGGTATCTACTTCTCTGAAGTGCAGGCCAACACAGAAGGTCTTTGGCTAACAAAGTTTGCAGATGACTGCAAACTAGGAGCCATAATCGAAACTCCTAACAATATGGACAAACTACAAAAGGGCCTCACTGAGACAGATACCTGGTGTCAAAGCCATGGCCTGAAGCTCAATGCCAAAAAGTGTATTGTCATCCCCTTTGGTAAAAACTCTGTACCCATGAACTACCACATAGCTGGTAGTTTACTTAATGCCGAAAATGTGATAAGAGACCTTGGGACACAGGTGGACAGTAGTCTCTCCTTTGATAATCACATCGCCACAGTGGTCAGGAAATCCTTCTACGTGGCTCATCTCATCACAAAAGGATTCTCATCCAGGAAAAAAAGAGGTCATTGTTCCTCTCTACTCATCACTCATTAGACCCATTATAGAGTACAACGCCCCTTTTGGTATGTACCTTACAAGACATCTACAACAACTGGAAAGACCACAGAAATACCTCACAAAGAGGATTACTGGCCTCAAACAGATGCCCTATGCAGACCGTCTCAAAAAACTGCAGCTTTACTCCATCGCATATTGCCTACTCAGGGGCGATCTCTGCCTAACATACAAAGCTATGTCAAACCCAGAGCTGTTGGACATGCTCCACTTAAAGAAATCCCAATCCCTCTGAGCTACATGCTCCAGGGACCTAAACCTTGTCACCACAATAAACAGAACATGCTGGAGGGATAGATTCCTGTCCCAGAGACTTCCCATACTCTGGAACAGACTACCTATCTATGTCAAACAGAGCTCCTCATTAGCACTCTTCAAGAAAAATCTTGATAATTGGATGGGAAATGGGAAAGTCACCCCAGGGATCACTTCTGTGGTTCTGCTTGACAGGGGCACAGGAAAATAAATTTCTTGGGTGGCGAAAGCCAGGGTACATTTTTTGGCTAGGCTTGTATGGGTCCTAGGGCTGATAGCCTAGTACCTACCTATGAACCTATGAACCTAAATGTTACTAATGTAATGTAATCCAACTTGGAGTTTTTCTCCCCGGGCCTCCGCTGAAAATGGACATATATCCAGTTGGACCATCCCGGTAAACAAATGTAAAATAAATAAAGAAATAAATAAGTCAGGAAGGTGAATCAAAGAACACATACATGTGTGCATGGCCCTATAAATGTATGCAAGGAGCCTATGGTTTGAAAACAGCTCAAAAGTAAACTTAATCCTCTATTGGTCATAAGCAATTTTTTAATGTGTTTTTTCAGGCCATTTCAATGAATGTGAGTTTCAAGGGCAGATATGTTTACTGTTCATGCTAAGTTGTTTTCATTGTGAGACTGTATTATTTGTTTAGCAAATGGCTATCGGTGTTTGTGCTATTTTATTTCAATATCTATAATCATTGTAGAAGTCAATAAGAAAGCAGGTTCCCTGTGTCTTTATTGAAAATATCCATGATAATTCTTTCTATGGCTTTACATACAAGACTAGTCAGACTTATAGTCTGTAGTTATTAAGGTCAGTAGAAGGCTAAACCTTGTGCTGAGGACTGACTGTTGCAGTCTTCCATTCACTAAGCATGAAGCCAGTTAGGAGGCTAATGTTGAACAGTGATTATAGAGCACTTGATAGTTCATGTTTCATGCTATCCAAGAGGTATCCCAGGATATTATCAGGGCCAGTTGAGGTAGTATTCTTTGCCTTGGAGAGTGCATTGAAAACTTGTTCACTAGTGATAACCAGAGCAGTTATGGCTGAGGGTGTCTCCTGAGAGGTATTGAGGGGAAGAAGGGGTGAAATTGGGATTAAATTTATCAGCCAGTAGGTTTTCTATATCCTCTGATTCCTTTTTGGTGGTTCAATTTACAATTTGTTCAGCACACCGCTGTGTTACCTTTGAGGTTACGGACAAAGCCGATGAAGCCCTTCTGGTTATCCTTTTTCTTTAAAGATATTTCTGCCTCAAATTTGGCTTTGCTGGCCTTGATAAGATTTCTAAGCTTCTTGTTTAGTTTGAGGGGTTTCTCACCTTGCTGGGTATTGCACTTCCTAGTTATGGCCCTGGTTTTCCTCCTTTGTTATACAACTTGTTGTTATCAGGATTAGTTAGTTCTCTGCTTATTCCTTGTGGGTACAGCTACCTCTGTGCAACTGTTTACATGATGGTATAAGGTTTCTTCCACACTGGTAGCAGAGTTCACATGGTTTGAGGGGGATGGAAATTTTACCATGGTATAAGTGATTAGTACGAGGTTTGTTTTGGAATAATTCTTAAATGTTTGAGGGTTAGATGGCATCCACTTGTGACAAGTGTTTGGACAGGTACATACCAAAAGAGACATTATACTCAGTGACTGGCCTAATGAGTGCCAAGTAGAGGGGAACAATTATGTGCCTGGATCTGGGTGATATACCTTTAGATATAAGCTGTACAATAAAAAAGGTGTTCCTTACAATAGGTTCTCATGTGATACTGGTTAGGCTTATGTGTATATAACTGCCTGAGCCCATTGAAGTCCCACCTTCATGCAAGGGAATGTCTGCTGCAGTCTTTTATTCATCCAGCACAAAACCTGTTTTGAGATTAGTACTGAATAGCTTCTGTAGGGGGGTCGACATATCAGGTTTCAGACTAACCAGTAGGCAGCCTAGTATGTTATCCAGTGCCAAAAGACATTACATAATGTTCTTGGTCTTAGGTAGTAACTTCAGAAATTGTTGAGAAATTTGAAGGGTTTATACATGCAGGTATTTGATGTGAGCATATTGGATGATTCGGGGAGGGGATGAAGTTCAATCTGAATTAGCTGGCCAGTGGATTGGCTATATCCTCTAGGCCAAGTATGTGATATAATTTGTTATTAACTTACTGTAGTGTCAGTCATTGTTTCTGAGATTTCTAGCATAGTTAAAAAATACTTTGTGGTTATCTTTCACCTGGGCTTATATTTTTACCATATCAGGCTTTATTTGATTTAATCCTAGTCCAGAGTTCCTTGTTTAGTTTAAGAGTTTGAGAGTTACATTTATTTTTGAATACAATGAGTATTTTTTCTTTTATTATTCTGCCCATAGGGCTTTATTTTTGAATTTGGTGTTATATTGTCTATGCAACTATTTAAATATGCCTAGAGCTTGGTAATACATTATTCTGTACAGTGTAAGTTTGACACAGGCTTAGTAGAAGGACCCCATCCCCAACTAATTCCCTGTACCCAGCAGTCAGAAACCAGCACTACTTAGATATGTGCACACAAGATCACTTACACTAGCTTACAAGGGGGCCGAGAATGGTGTGGTAATTGTTTCTTTAACATTTTTCACAATCAAACCTGAGTGTCTTCATTTTTTCTTTCAGCATGTAACAGCATAGGGCTATATATGAAATGACTATGTTTTCATTTTGTGGGCGGGTAGAGAGGCAGCCTGCATTTGCAGATATGCTTTTTGTCTTTACAAGCTGTTGTCTTCTCAACATATTGGGTGTTATCGTGTCAGCTTTGAACATTAAGCCTTGAGCAAAACTTATTTCCTCCTTGAATTTCTTTTCATTTATTTCCAATAATTTTATTCAGACTATCACTGGATTATAAGACTAGAAAAAACTCCAAAAAAGCACCTTAGAACATGTACAGTCCCACTGGTTCTGTGGCCTAAGGTAATTTTCTTGCTTTAACTAATTTTCTTTCAGCAAAGGCTTGAGATTCACAGAATGTAAGTAGAGGGAGTAAGGATGTAACTTTCAATTTTGCTTGATGGACTCTCATAGGTACACATCTTCCTTTACTGTCAGTGCAGCATGACTGAGTCCAGCTAAAATGTATTTGTTGCTGGGAATGTAAAGTTTACTATTGCAAAAGGCTTAGTGTGAGTGTAGGCCATAGGAGTGAGTAGCCATTGCCAGGTGACCCATGCAGGTGGGAGGGAGGTAGTTGTGGCTCATAGCTTGGGTATTTCCTAGGGAGAGCACAATATGTTTTCCCTACAGAAAACAACACTGCGGAGCATGTGCTGTCTAGATCCTGCCAGTCCTTTAGTTGGCAGCACTACTGGAGCTCTAATGAGCCACTACAGGGGTTAGGAGCTGCAAGGGGAAGACGATTACTCTTGAGGGGGGCAAACTGGTCAATCTACCATAGTATAAATGGAAAGGTATTTTTGTTTTTTGACTTAAGGAAGATGCACTTTTGGAATGAAATGTTCATGCTGCTTCATCATGTAAGAAATTACTACCCTGGCATATGCTTGCCAGTGATCTGTTCAGAGATCAGATATATGAAGGGGGCGTGGCTTGGTCAACAGTGTTAATGTGGGTGTGACTTGTTGAGGGGGCAGCAGTCTGGGAGCTGTGAGTACAAACTTGAAAATACTGGCTACACCATTGGATACCCCTTCACAATTTCCCAGGTGTCTGAAGGCATGATAGGTGCTAAATCCTGATATATATATAGAGAGAGTGCTGTCATTGCATTGAAACTATGTCTCAATAAGTATACAAATATGAATTTGTTCATGTTGTTGGAGAGTCTCAAGTTCTGTCATTTTTCTGTTTAGTCTCTTGGCATTTAGTAGTGCCACCATGATGTTATTGAAATTTGAGTTTGAGGTTTCTATGTAGAAATTTCTAGTTTGGGGACTCTGCCTAAAAAAGGCACTATGGGGGCAGCAAAGGCTTTAGGCCATATATGGAAGCTGTGGTGTGACAAGTGTAAGCCTTCCTTGACAAAACAGGAAGTCTTATCTACTATACCATCCTAGGTTAACATATGCTGGGTCCCTTTAGAATGATGCTATCTACTTAGCCAAATATTAAAGCCAATTATCTTTGTATCTAAGCATCATTTTGGTGGACACAAGATACTGCTCAAGACTGTTATCTTTTCTGCCTCTAGTACATGCATAGTAAGTTTGATCATGTCTCTCTGCATGCCTCTCTGGGTGGAGCATGTCAGGGCATTCACTCCCACATGGGCTACCACTAGGTCATAGTCATATCTGTCTGGTTTAAGGGACCTTATGGTCCTCGTAACATCCCAGACAAGCAGCTTATATTCACCCTGTTCTTGTCCTGTATGATGAGTGTGAAGTCTGTATGCCTAACTATAGAGTCACCTATCACTAAAACATGCATATGGCACAGTTCTATAACACAATGGCACTGTCAGTAATGCTAATAGTGGGGGACACACTCTCATCACACACTGCTGAGATGGAGTTGGAGGAATGAGATGAACATCTAGTGTCCTCTATGATCACTGCAGGATGTACTATCCATGTCAGCCATAGATGGCATCGGATGGATTCCTGTCTCTAAGATGCATGTATCAAGCATAGGGGAAAGGCATGTAGTAGCCATCTTCCCCATGACTCCAACACATTCTCAGACTTAAGTGTCACCCTTAATATCAGTCAGCAGATATGCAGATCAGTGATCAGCCACTATTCACACCATGTCAAGGATGCTACGTGTTCTGCATGGCCTGTGTGAGGACTTACAACCACTTTAAGGACTGTGGGACACCTTTCAATACATGTAGAGTGACATGGTGTGTTGAGCCATGAAGCAGACACATCTGTTGAAGGCACTCATGGTACATCCAACAGCCATTAGTATGTAGTCAACTGGCCACAGTGGCTATGCTAAAGGACTGATGTGCACTACATGCCAGTAGGCACCATTAGGAGTGGTCTACTACCTATGTTCATGGAACCTGCATACTGAGAATTCTGTGGATTACAGTATATACACGTACCGACTAAATGTCTCTGTGGAAAATGGCCACACATAAAATGCTGATATTAGTTACATGTCCCACAGACTTTGATACTAGGCTAACTGCTTGGATGGCAGACATACACTGCACACTGTTTGGCAGGTGATGGAGTGGGAAAACTTCCAAATGATATACTGCATACCATGTGAAGCAGGTGGAGCCTTAATAGCAATGTAGGTGCACTCAATGGCCCCCAAGGCCTCAGAGAAATTGTCTATGTCACAGAATGCCTGCATAGTGGTGAGTTTCTCTACTGTTGTCCATAGAAACCCAATGTGCTCCTCCACATGCTGAGACATCATACCAAGGAACTGGAGTAGGGTTCACAAAGTTGACACCTGCAATATTACCAGTGTGTCTTGTGTCCACTGTTGGACCACTGAAATGTCACAGTAGCTACCAAGGATGGTTAATGGTACACAAACCTCTGTGTCCACTGGGACAGGCATTCCATGCAACCCCTTTGATTCCAGGAGACAGAAACTCAGAGCTGTTGGACATGCTACACCTAAAGAAATCCAAATCCCTCTGAGCTACAGGCTCTAGGGACCTAAACCTTGTCACCACAATAAACAGGATATGCTGGAGGGATAGATTCCTGTCCCAGAGACTTCCCATACTCTAGAGCAAGCTACCCATCTATGTCAAGCAAAGTTCCTCATTAACACTCTTCAAGAAAAATCTTGATGAGTGGATGGGAAATACACCCCGGGGATCACTTCTGTGGCTCTGCTCGACAGGGGCACAGGAAATTAACTTTCTTGGGTTGGCGTAAGCCAGGGAACTTTGTTGGCTAGGCTTACTTAGGCCCTTGGGCCGATAGCCTAGTACCTACCTATGAACCTATGAACATGTCTACTAACTCCCATATGTTGTCTCTGTCCATAAAATAGTGGAAATGTTCCTGATGTGGAGGTGATAGTACGTTAGCTGCTGGCAAACTCTTCAGTAGAACAGTGGATGGTGAAGCACAACATCAAAGGCACTGGCTGTGAAGGTGGTCACTAACACATACTTTCCAGCTAATGCTGATGATATGTCTAGCATCACAGAGTGAGCAATGCTGTTGTATTTCAGAATAACTGATCACCTTGCCTCATTGTGCTAATTTTATCCCGTTCTGAATGACACCTTAATTTACATATGTGATGGATCTCATTAGCATGTTGACACTTATTCTCATGTTATTATACTGTCATTGGTATACAATGCAGACTGCTCTATTTCTCTAGTAGTGTGGCCACACAATGTGTTTCTGATCATTCCCCTCCCTGTGTGTCTCCACACACCTTGCTATAACTCTGCATTATTTGTTTATGAGTGCTTCCTGCAGCCTGATGAAAATAAGAATATCTACACTGTGTGCCAGATACATATATTCATTGTGAGTGTGTGTGTGTGTGTGTGTGTGTGTGTGTGTGTGTGTGTGTGTGTGTGTGTGTGTGTGTGCACGAGCCTCTGTGTCTGTATATATATATATATATATATATATATATATATATATATATATATATAGTTTTCCAGTGTTTTGTAAAGCATACATTTGTTCAGCAAACACAAAGGGTAGTAGAGTTTGTTGAATGTTCAGATAGTCGAATGTTAGACTTCTCTGAGGCATTTTTCATTGAAACTAGTGAGTGGGGTTTGGAAGAGGTTGAGACTGTTTGCGCAAGTGTTTAGGTGTTAGGGTTAGGGTAAGGGTTAAGTAAGGGCATCAATGTTGTGTGTTTGCATGTCAGTGTGTGTATTTTAGGGTTAGTAAAGGGATAGACGTAGTTTTAGTAGTATGTGTTTGTGCATACTTACATGTCAAAGTATGTCTTGTGTAGTGGTAGAGTTATGGGAATTTTTTTTTCCATGTAAGATGAAGGGTTAGTGTTGGGGGCAGAGTCAAGGTTAGGGTAAAGGTCAGAGTTAGCACATATTACTAAGGTGGTGCAAGGAGAAAAAGTGGGGTCTGGGGATTTGTCATTTCCCTGCTGTTATGCAATTTTGAAGATGGCATATATATAACTAGCAGGGAGCATTATGGCACAGGGGGATTGCCCTCTTGCAGAAAATGTTTTTTTTTTGTCTAGTTTTGTTTTTTATATTTTTAAATTCGATCTAAAAAGTTTCTCTTCTTGGATTTGTTCTTTGGAGCATTCAGTGATTGATGATAGATTCGTGTACGTATGCCTATACATATGCAGATAACAAAATAACAGATATAAACATATATATTATGTGTGCTACATCTTTAAATTCTTTTGTACTCACTGCATTACTACCTTCTCTCATGTCTCCCTTCTCTTCTTCCCACCCATTAACACTATAATCCCCATCTCAATTCCTACATACATGCTGGGTCATCTTTAGCTAACGCCTTACTTACTACTGAAAAGGAATACTTGTTCACACATAATATCATGCAGCTATTCAGTTCAATACACAGACTATCAAAGATTCTGGATGCAAACACATTATTTATATAGTATCATGATACTGAATGTCTAAATATAGAGAGATTCAATTATATGCACAGATACAAGTTTTTTTATATTTTCTAAAATGGAAAAAAACATACAAGATTTAAAGCTTTCATAACTGTGATAAAAGCCATACACTCATTTTCAAGGTAAAAGGAGTAAACAGATGCAGATGGGAGGATGGCTTAAAAAAATTCTCATGGCATTATCTTGACATGGTTTATGTATTCACTTTCAACAAGCTTACCTCCAACTATGTTCTGTGCACATACATATGCCATAACGTACAGGATACATAAATCTCCTTCAAGGTTGCATGATAACACCTGCTTATGAACTCTAATAAAATTCAAGCTATGTTTTAGATGAGGAAGGAAAATATGAAAAGGATGGAATAGTTTTAAATTAAAGTATATTATAATAAATATTAAAGTAATATATATATTACAATTCCCATTTTGATGCTATAAAGCATCACATTCCAAAATTTATTTAACATTTGTTAACCAGGAAAGTCCGACTTGGAGCAAATCCAATTTTCTGTGGAGGCCCAGGTAGAAATGCTCCAGATGCATGTCTTTGTAATGTGGGAGGAAACCAGAGCACCCGAAGGAAACCCACACGAATGCAGGGAGGACATGCAGACTCCACACAGAAGGCACCCCAGCCGAAAATCGAACCAGAGAACCTCTGGCTGTGAGGCAACAATGCTACTCACTGCACCACTGAGCTATATTATTTTTGAATCACATCATTGTCAAACATGAAAGCTCTGGGATGTTTTTGTTCAAGTATGACAACCATAGCATGTGTACCTTTTCTCATAAACAGAGTATCAACAATTTTTAATAACAAAATATACAAGAGCTATGAAAAGTATGATTATAACAAAGGTAATTACACTTCACATTATACTGGTACCAACATTTAAAATATATTACCCAACCACCCAAACAAGGTCCATCCAGACCCAGTTTTATTCATATTGATGGCTAACTGTTCCATAAAATCAACCACTGTTTCTTGTTCATCATGAAAGTCTGGAACAAAGATGTGGCACCATTTTATAATCAGATCTGATCAGATGGCAAACTCTGCTTTTCAAGGCCAGTATGTAATTAAGAGCTATTTGGTTTTGTGAAGTGGTTGCTCAAACTTCAGTCAATTATCTATTTGCCATGCAGATGTGTTCAGATGTCTTATTAGTCATTTCAGCTAATCTAAGGGACAACTGATTCACTTCATGCATAGTTCACAATAGGCCATACCACACAGAAAAGAAAGCAGTTGTTTACTCAGCAGGGTGTATGGCCCTCATATTGTGTAACCTTCCAGCAGGTGTAGAGAAAGAATGAAAAATAGCTGGCATCATCTATCCCACATAACAAAAACCAGACCAGTTTCTGGGTAACTAGAGATAGGCACAGTCTCCACAGATGTAGTAATGGTTGCCGAGTATTCCAATGCCCTTTCCCCAGCCATACAGCTTCAATCCAAGCTCTACGAATAAAGTCTAATCTCGGGAGTTATTGCAATTGCTGTAAGCTATTCTCACAGATCCTTCTCTATTTCTCTGGCATAACAAGTATCATCTTGTGTCGATACAGCCAATTAGTAATGTATTTTCTTAGAGCAGTCTGTAACGTTGATTTTCTTCAGCAATTTGCATTTCCAAAGCAGTCTGTTGCACAGGAACAGGTAGCATTGGACTACCACCCTTGGCATCATGGGTAACTAATCCACACATCCAGCAGCTGGAAAGATTTAGGTCAGTGGCATATTGATGCAGCATTCAAAGAAGCAGATTTTCTCTCATGTCAAGTCGAGAGCAGTAGAAAGAGAAGACACAGTAATGTCACCAGAAGGAGATGTGGCACCTTATGTGATATAAAAGTTAAGGAAATATAGAAACTATATATCACCTTATGCCATAAAGTCCCATACAGTCAGCTACAGATAAAAATATGTAATCTCATTGCACCAGAAATGACTGAAAGGCAAGCTGGTTAGGAAGGTTGCATATATGAGATGGAATGGTTCCTAGGTTTAGGCAGGGAGGCAACAAAAGAAGGCCTTAAATCCTGACATCAGGAAGTGTTGGAAAACTAACAGGGAATTACTGTCTGTGCAGGAAGAATGTAGGGAGTAGATGAGTAGCCACATAGTTAAGGCCTTCTTTGAAAATGAATAATATCCCAGTTAGAAGAGTTTGTAAATGCAGTTAAGAGAATAAAGATGGACTAGTGGATGATAGAAGGACAGCTAGCTATACTGAAGGTCAGGTAGATATACAACGTTTTAATGGAAAGTGTACCACAGACTAATATAAACAGGAGAATGGCTTAGAATCTAGCAGTGGCATATTTGTGGGGAAACTTACAGAAGCACACATGTCCCATTCAAGGAGCTTTGGGGTGGCAGATGTTAGGCCTGAAGGACAGTGGAGAGTTTCACGGTAATACAAGGTCACTAGAGGTGTCAGATTACCTCGTTAGGTGAGAAAGACTATAGTAAGAATGGACAGGAAAATTATGATACAAGGAGACAGGATGTGGTGGGAAAAAGTAAGGCCAAGATAGACAGAAGACAGGGAATGGGCAGAGGTCAGACAACAATGACAAGTAATGAATGAGAGATGGAGCCAGATATTGCCACACAGGTGCTGAGTCCATGAGGTGAGCCAGAGTTAAATGGGAAAGAAGAGACACTGACCCAGATGGGATAAGCAGTATGTGTGACAGACTAAAGGGTTGAGGGATCATGTAGGAAGAGTACTGGAGGGAGGGTAAAGTGGTCAGATACAAAACAAAGAAGGAAGAAAGAGCATAAATAGTGATAAGGAATAGGGGTAGTAGAGAAAGTGGGAGAAGGCTGAAGATAGGTGGTCTACTATCACAGAACATAGGTTCATAGGTAGGTACTAGGCTATTAGCCCTAGGGCCTATATAAGCCTAGCCAAATGGTACCCTGGCTTTTGCCACCCAAGAAAATTATTTTCCTGTGCCCATGTCAAGCAGAGCCACAGAATTGATCCCCGGGGTGAATTTCCTATCTTCCATCCAATCATCAAGATTTTTCTTGAAGAGTGCTAATGAGGAAGTTTGTTTGATATAGATAGGTAGTTTGTTCTAGAGTATGGGAAGTCTCTGAGACAGGAATCTATCCCTCCAGCATGTTCTGTTTATTGTAGTGACAAGGTTTAGGTCCCTAGAGCATGTAGCTTGCAGGGATTGGGATTTCTTTACATGGAGCATGTCCAACAGCTCTGGGTTTGACATAGCTTTGTATGTTAGGCAGAGATCGCCTCTGAGTAGGCGATATACGACAGAGTAAAGCCTGAATTTTTTGAGACGGTCTGCGTAGGGCGTCTGTTTGAGGCCAGTAATCCTCTTTGTGAGGTATTTTTCTGGCCTTTCCAGTTGTTGTAGATGTCTTGTGAGGTACATACCAAAAGGGGCGTTGTACTCTATAATGGGTCTAATGAGTGATGAGTAGAAGGGAACAATGACCTCCTTTTTCCTGGATGAGAAACCTTTTGTGATGAGGTGTGCCACATAGAAGGTTTTCCTGACTACTGTGGCAATGTGATTATCAAAAGAAAGACTACTGTCCACCTGTGTCCCAAGGTCAACAGGACTTGAAAGAGATGACAGCTAGTGTTGGGACAAAGAAGAAGGGCTTTGCTAATGGAAGACTCACCAAGGGGTAAGAATCTTGCCAAGGAAGGAGAGATCAAACCATTGAATCTGAATTGTTTTAGTTATCTAGCTGGTCATTTCAATATAAGAGAAATAATGTGTACTCCCTCATGTCATTCTCCTCAAAGAAGTCCAGTGATCACAGATGCTCACTTCTAGGTCCTAAAACTTGGTAATTGATCCCAGCTAATATTAGATATGCTGCTATTCTCCATAATTTCAGAAAAAACTACAAAGACCATCTGCTATTCTCTATAATTTCAGAAAAAACTACAAAGACCATCTCCCTTTAAAAAAGAAAAAGTCAGTGCTTTACTGAAATAACATGACTTATTTACACTAACTCACTGCTTTTCTTACTTACATCCTTTGTCATAATTCATTTCTGACACTTTCATTTTACTTGGATATTTGTGTAACTTAATATTTTGGTTCTCCTTCTATACCCTTTTTTGCATTTTACTATTTATATGCCCTTTTTTTCTCCTCTTCTTTCTTATCTGTATTCTTTTCTCTTCGCTTTATTCTATTGCACTTCTTTTCTTTACTTTTTTAACTTCACATTTTCTTTTTTCTTTCTTATTATGCTCCTTTATTTTATTTCTTTTTTTAAACACCTTTATTGAATTATCATTTGTGACACAGGCAAACTTAAATGTATATAAATATAATCAAACAGTATTAACAAGTTCACATTTACAAACAGTATAGAATTCATATAATATATGTGATATACAGTCTAAGCAACATTACATACATCAAACAATTACTGCCTTCTCTTAAACCTCATTCCTCCCCAAAAATATTTTTCAGCATGTATTGTTCCTACAATTTCCATTTTTTTCTATGTAATGTACTCCTACCCTTTTCTAATGGTCCTACTTCCTGTTCTTTTATCTCTGTAATAGTATTCGCTGCTTTAGTTGGTTTAGACATTGATTTCCATTTTCTACTAACTGTTTTTTTGGCAGCCACCAGAATTAAACTTAACAAGGCCTTACTATGTGTAGGCAATTCAGATCCTGTATCCTAGCTTAAAAAAATAATTTCCTTAGTTAACGCTTATTTGCTCATCCAGTATTCCTGACAGAGTACTCTGTGGGAAATTTTTAAAGCCAGCCAACTCATTACACTACCAAAACATATATTCCCAGTTACCTCTTTCTTCCCCATTACACCTTCAACATTTACTGTCCACCTCAGGAAAAATGCTTTGAAGTCAATGCTTAAGTATAAAAGTATCTATGCAAACACTTCCAGGCAAAAATCCTAAATCTTTCAGACTTTGTTGCATATTTGGGAGCCATACATATGTCCTCTCATTGTTTCTTTGTGAACTGCATATGTAATCTCTCTTCCCAATCTTTTCTGAGTTTTTCTGAAATCTTTCACCTCTTTATTAATTATTGTCCGCAGTTTCTCCTCTGGTTGATAAAAATATGCCCGGCCTGTTTATAAAACTAAAGGAAATTAAAAACATTTTTACTGCTTGTATCCTGCAATCCATACTCATAGGCAAGAGTTTTCAGTCTCTCAGTTTTTGTATTATTTTTGGTTTAGTCTCTTCTCATATATCCTTAGCTGCCATAACCAAATCTTTTTTAATCCATACTCCTAAATACTTCATTTTATCATGTCTCCATAAATATGGCTATTGCAAGACCAATTCATGTTTGGGTACAGAGTTTATAGCTATAGCCTTTGTTTTGTAATTGTCTCAGAATATTCTACAACACTGAGATGTCCATTTCTGGTTCTATCATACATAAAATTAGTATAATTTGCAAATAAAGCCAACTTTTTATATGCAGGCCGATTAAAAGCCCTATCACTGTATCCAGGATGATTAAAAGCCCTATCACTGTATCCAGCTTCCTACCAAATACTGAGAGGTGATCTGTGCCTGACCTAAAAGGCAATCTGTGCCCCAGCCCTAATGGAAATGTTGCATATTTGCAAAACTAACTACCCACTCCAAAGATCTAAACCTGATCTCTGACATGAATAGATCATGCTGGAGAGACAGATATGTGTTCCAGAGATTGTACCTCCTCTGGAATAGGCTTCCCATTCACGTGAAGCAGAGCCCTTCCATGACCATCTTCAAGCGCAATCTAGACCAATGGATTGGAAATTGGAAATTCACTCCTGGGTTGCTGCCATATCCCTTATGGACAGAGGCATTATGTAAAAATTGTCAAAACCCCACTTGCTGACCCTTGTTATCCCTCCTCTAGGGATAGAAATTTGTGTCAAATCTGGGTGAAACTAGCTAGGCTTGTAAGGGATCTTGAGCTGTTAGCCTAGTAATCTCCCATGAACCTAAGAATTGATCCAGTTGTTCAAGGTTTGTGAATTTATATGGACAGTGACCTAACTTTCAACATGTATCCACTGTCATAAGAAAGTCCTTCTGTATTGTGCAACATATAAACAAAGGGATTGAGTCTAGATCTCGGGGTGTCATTGTCCCCCTATATTCAGCCTTCATTGGACCAGTCACTGAGTATAATGCCCCCTTTTGCATGCAACAATTGGAATACCCACAGAGATCCCTTACTAAAAAGATACAAGGCCTAAACAATATGTGCTACACAGACCGACTCAAGATCCTGCAACTATAATCAGTATCCTATAGACCATTAAGAGGTGACCTGTATCTGCCATCCAAGGCACCCTCTTAACCAATACTGATGGACCTAATGCACACCAGTAAGTCAGATGGCATCAGAAAAACTTAGCCCAGGGATCTAAACCTCCTCTGCAACATCAGCAGGACAGTTACCACTGCTCTGGAACAGACTTCCCATCTATATAAAACAAAACTCATCCCCGTCCATATTCAAGCACAACTTAGATTTATGGATGAGTCATAGACGATTTACTCCAGGACTGCCCCCTGTACTACTAATAGACATTGGTAACTCCTAAAGTCATTATCCCATGCATGGATCACTTTAAGTAATCTATGATATGATCTCAGTTATTTTTATTAGGTGTGACCAAAAGCTATCGACCATGGGATGGGTAAAGCCAATCTACCATCAAACAGAATAGATTAATTAAGAACCAAAAGAGAAACTGGCTAGGCATAAAATGGCCTACAAGGGCAGCTACTTACCTATGAACCAATGAACTGAGGAAGAAAGTGGAGGGCATAAAGAAAGAGATCAGGAAAGACCAAGGAAGGTAAATGTTGAAAGGTCCTCAAAATAGCAAGAGATTCAGTTAGTTATGGGAATATGCAACATTTTAATCAAGGCTGGGTCAAAGACTGCCTTGTAGGTCAGGCATATATCACCACTTACTAATCGTTACGAAACTGAATACAGTGATAGGGTTTTTAATCCATCCACATATGACATGTTGGTTATATTCTGTACTTTTTTGTAAAAAAACCTTTGAGAATACTCCAACTGTTGTAGGTGCCTGGTGAGGTACATGCCAAAGGGTGCACTGTACTCGATTATTGGCCTGATGAGTGCTGAGTACAGTGGTACTATGATATCCTTAGATCTGGATGCCATGCCATTACTTATAAGCTGAGCCACATAGAAGGATTTCCTCTGTACCATGGACATATGGTGGTCAAGGTTCATATTACTGTCTGAGTACCCAGATCTTCCACCACTTGATCTTAGGGGAGTATTGTCAATGTGATAGTTTCCATGGTTAGATGACTTCCCAAAGGATACAGTAATGCATTTTTGGCATTCAGTTTCGGTCCATTATTCTGGCACTAGTTATTTGTCTGGAACTAGCCTTCCTGCAGAATGGCCACCTCATTTATGGATTAAAATGACTAGTTTGCAGTCATTTACAAATTTAGTCAGTTAGAGCTCTTTGATATTGGCTTTTATTTCAGACAGTTGATGCCAAACAGGAGAGGTCTCAGCAATGAACCCTGCAGCACTTAACTGGTGACTGGCCTCTTTATGGAGATGGTGCCCCCTGTTTTGATCTCCTGCATCCTCTCTGTGAGTCACTTGGCAATCCACTGGATGATGTAGGAGGTTATTGCCAGTTTACTTAGCTTTTCAGCTATGTCTGACTGGAGTATTGTGTCAAGCCTTGGTTGGGTAATGTTATGTGGTGTGTAGCATTTTACCTTCAGCTATTGCTTTGATGACCTTTTCAAAAAAGTCCACCAGGATAAGAAAGCATGACCTGTCCTCGATGAATCTAAACTAAGACGGATCCAGTTTTGGAAGTTCCCTAAGTCATTATTGATAAGTTCCATGATGTCTTTTGTCAGCTTTGCATATGATGCTGGTCACGCATATGGGTCTGTAATAACCTGGGTCTGGGGAATGTCCTCTCATACACAGGGAGATTGACTGCAGCTGTTCTGCATTCATTTGCTACAAAACCTTTATGGAAGCTGAGGGTGAACAGTGTTGTTAGTGAGGTGGCTAAATCATCCACCAAGCTATTTAAGATCATAATCATTCTGCTTTTACCCTTTCTCTGTTCTTCCTGTTTTCCCCATGATGTTTCACTTTTATGCCCTCTCTCCAGTATCCCCTGTATGTGTGTCCTACATATACTGTCGATATTTGGGGTATTCTCTTTCCTGAATGTATCCCACTCCTCCTGTCCCTTTCTATCTCCTATCCTGACCACCAATGTCTTTTTTCTAGTTGCATGTAAGCTCTGAGGCCCTTTCAAACCTTGTAAAAATTAGCATTACTTCCTCTGTGGCTATCTCAAGACATAAGCATACAGTCATTATCTCTACTTTTGTTGTTCTTCCCTCCAGTTGTGCTAACTTTATCATGTCTATTTCCAGTCCTCCTGTGACTAGTGTGAAGAGTCTAGTTCCCCACCTTACTTTTATTGCCTTGGAAATTTTTCTATTTACCATTCCTTTTGTTTCTGGCTCATTGTAAATTGCCTCTATCAATCCTATAAAATTTTCTCCATTTGTCTTTTCTCTGGTATTTTCCAAAGGAATTTCCATCTGACTGTATTGAATGCCTTCTGTAGGTCAAAAAATAAAACAATCACTGCCTGTGTCCTCCCTTTCGCTTTTCTCTGTCCATAAACTCTATTAACGACTACCAATTAATTTCTGCCCTTCCTTCTTTCACAAAGCCATTCTGCCAAACCTGCATTATTCTCATCAGAATCTCATCCAGTTTCCTTGCTAGTACTTCTGCCATCACTTAGATGACTGTGTTTATTAAGGAGATTGGTCTGTAATCTCCTACTTCCATCCTGTCTTCCCCTCTTTCAGGGTCACTGTCTCACTTATTCTTTCATACTCTTTTTTTCATGGCTGTCCATTTTGCCCTTCCACCTCATTTGTTCACCATTAGCAGGCATCCATCTTGGCCCCCTACCTTTCTATCTTTTATTGCCATCACTGCCTCTTTAATCTTCATCATGATTTTTGAATTCCATTTTTCCATCTGTATTCCTTTTACTTGGTACTCCCAGTTGTTCCTAAGCACTACTTGATTTTGTGACTTGTTTAAGGTCACACAGTAAATAAATGAGGGAATCAATACCTGTACCATAGGAACTAGAGCTCACATCCTTAACCTACTGTAACAACTCCTCAATTCCTAGTACATTTGTTGGCAATATTCCCCAAAGACTTCCTAAACCTAAACCTGTTGTCCTCCTGCATGATCTCTCCCTATTTTCCTCTAGATGTACTCCCATTACTTTCCAATTATGTATTTATTTATTTATTTGCAGTTTGTTAACTGGGAAAGTCCATCGGGCCAAGATGAGCCCTTTTTCAATGGAGGCCCGGGGAGAAAAGCTCCATGTACATACATTGCTGCTGCTGCTGTGTCTTTCGGCTTATACCGGTTAGGGGTCGCCACAGCGGAACTCCGGTCCGCTAATGTTTGGTAGGGTATTTTTACATGCCGAGTTACCAGCCCTGATGCACAACCTTCAATGAAGGCATGCCCATTCACGCATGCCTCCACACAGAAGACGCTCTAGTTGAAAATCGAACGCGACATCTTACTGTGAGGCGACAATGCTACCGCAGTGCTTGACTTACATTCCCTCTAGTGAGAGTGATGTTACAGACACACTGTTGAATTTTAAACTTTTTTTGAGGAACTTATCTCTTAAAGTAGATTTTAACGACATGACCTCTATTAAAAGAAATAGAGGTTTAAGGAAGCCCAGTACTTGTATTCCTAATGTTCACCCTCTAGTGGCAGCATTTGGTAAACTAATAGAGAATGATATACATGCACTTAAACCTATGGGTTGTGGTCGAAGGACCAAGAAAGGTAACCTTGCACATGTACAAAGGAAGGCCTTTAGTGGTTTACGGTCAGATGATACAATCAGAATTAGACCAACGGACAAGGGTGGATCCATTGTTGTAATGGATATAGAGTTCTGTAATGAATCTATGAGATGCATGCTTAGTAATGAGAGGTTCTATGTTAGTACTGATTTGACATCTGTAAGTTCCCATGTCTGTTAGAGGATCTATTTAAGAGTCATGTCATTTCTGAAGAGCGTCTTAAATATCTTATTGTTGAGGACCCAGTCATTCCCATTATTCGGGGCCTGTCTAAGATTCACAAGGATTCGAGGTTTCCACCTATGAGGCCCATTGTCTCAGGTAGGGGGTGGTCTAGAAAGCCCTTTTCTTTGTACATTGAGAAAATACTGAGGCCAGTAGTAGATGCCAATAAGTTTATTTTGAGGGATACCAAACCGTTCTTGTTGGACTTGTATGCATCTATGAAGATAGTTCCTTCAGACTTAGAGTATATACTGGCTATGATGGACGTTCAGTCCCTTTTTACTATTATTCCTAATAGGGAAGGAGTTGAGAAGATTCATGAATATCTAACACTCAATACCGATTATAGTGTGTCTTCTATTGATTTGCTTTGCCTCTTTTTAGAGGTAGTTCTGGAGAACAACTTTTTTAGTTTTGGTACACAGTATTATTTACAGTGAGATGGTGTAGCTATGGGCACATCTTATGCCAATAGCTACGCCAATCTCTTCATGACAGCCTGGGAAAGGGATGTTTTGTTTCAATTGGATGTTTTTTTGGATCACGTCCTTTTTTACAGGTGTTTTGTAGATGACTTGTTTTTTGTTTAGAAAGGTAGTCAGGATGATTTTTTTATACTTTTTTGAACAAGTCAACGATTCTTATGATTATTTGAAGTTTAGTTTTGAGTCTTCCCTCCATAGGATTTCATTTTTGGATGTCAATGTTGAGAGGTTAGGCAGTGGTTCATTGAATACAGGTGTTTACAGGAAGTCCTGCCATTGTAATGCCATCTTACATAGACATAGCATGCACCCAGGTTATGTGTTTGCTAATGTGGTTAAGGGCCAGGTTATGAGGGTGTCTCATTATAACCCAAAAGAAGCTGGTTTTAGGAATGGGTTGGATGATCTAATACAAAGGTTAGGTTCTAGTTCTAGAGGTTTTGGTGAAAGAGAGATTGAGAGTGAGATGACCAACTTTGTTGATCTTAGAAGGGGCGTAGCAGCACCGTATTTCTCTGATGTTGCAGGGACTGTTGTGTCAGGTCCTACAGTTAGGCCTGGAGTTGTTAGGATCCCTATGTTTTACACTGAGGATGCAGGATCCATTAAGGATGTTATCAGGAAACACTAGGGGATCCTTGTAGTAGACCCAGATATTAAGGAGATTGTTGGTGAATCTCCACAATTTGTGTATAAGAACAAGCCTAATTGTAGAAGGATTTTGTGTTATCCTAGGGCTAACCATGGAGTTGCTGATCTCGGGAATGAGGGCACTTTCCCCTGTAACCAATGTAATTTTTGTGACTATATAGATACAGATAGTGTTTTTGTACATCCATTGACTAACTATAGGTTCCGATTTCGAGTGGTTGCCAATTGCAAGAAAGAACATGCAGTATACCTTGCAGAACATCTGTACCAGATCAGGATTAGGTCAACAGTAAATGCACTTTCCAAGCATGTCCTGGAAACTGATGAGAACAATTGGTTCAAGTTTATGGTCATGGAAGTCAGCTATTCCAATCCAAGGGGGGGTGGGGGTGGCATTAGGAATGTAACTGAGACTCAAGAAACTAGATGGATTGTCAGACTTAGGGCTGATCAGTATCCTGGGCTTAATGACAAGGTCCCCCTTAGACCCATTTTGAAATCCAGGGGATTGAGGACTTGATAGTTGTATTTTATCGTGTCTTTATATTATTATTTTATATTTTATTGTTTTTATTTTTGTTTTTTTGGTATATATTTATTGTATCATATATTTTTCTTGAGATATGCTGATGCTTATGAATTGTTTTTATATGTATGTATGTATACATATATATATATATATATATATATATATATATATATATATATATATATATATATTCTTTTTTTAATATATTATGAAGGCTATATGAGTTTTTTTTGTAGAATGGTTTTAATTAATTGCATGTGTCTTTAAAGACCAATTGACTGTAGATTTCCTGCTGTTTTTAGTATCAATGGATGTAAATTAAGTGGTCTATTATGGTCTGATGAAGCCCTATTGGGTGAAAGTGCTTGCCTGTTTGTTCATGGAATAAAGAACTTTTTTCCTTTATTTATGGTGGATGTCTATTGAGCTATCCAGCTTTGTGTTATTTCAGTACCCTGTGGAATTGTTACTATTTGCTAAACAAAGCAATACAGTCTCACAATGAAAACAGACTTAGACATTTTTCCATCTTATCTTTAAAACCTGCAGCATCTATTCCAAGACCACCAATTATTGGAGTGCCCACATTCTGCCTGTTATCTTGGGATTAGTGCTTCTGTTTTGCTCCTGGTGAGAAATGGAGCACAGGGATATTATTTCCTGGAGACTACTGATCACCAGAAAGCCTAATAACTGCTTCACAGGTACCAGCTTGGAATTTGTACTTATATTATGCTCCTGGTGAGAGAAGGAGCTGAGTGCATTGATTCCTGACTGTTTCTGGTTGGGCAGTGAGTGTCTGTGCTTGACGTTCCTGATTGTTCTGGTTGCTATTCAAGGCATCTACCAGGAAAAGGCTACAACAATCTTACAGACCCTTACATCATTTCTGACAAGAATGTGGATCACCAAATAGGCTGTGATTTGCTTTTCACCTTGGAATTGGTGCTAATGTTTTCTTCTGGTGAGAGAAGAAGCAAAGGAACAGTGTATCCCGGCACAGTGAAGTTGTATTGAGACCAGCACTAGTAGAAGCCAAGCAATAGATATTCATTTGGCTTCCCTCTTTTCATCATTCTTGACAAGGAATTCTTTCTTTTCAGTAAGTACTGCTTGATTTATCCATACTTCATCAGGGTCTACTTATAAATTTCCCCTCATGTGTTAGGCAGTGCCCTGTATAGACACAGACACCTTGAGTGACAATTTTTCCTGTAAAAGCATGATTGAAATTTCACCAATACCTAGTTGCACACAGGAAAACTAATTTGCAGTTACAAGCACTGCCCAAAGAGTCGCAAACCGGATTCTCCTGACATTGATTTATATTCTCACTCCAACTGTCTAATCAATAAAAAGAGTCTGTTGTCATGGATATGAACTTTCCCATTATCTCTGTTACCAGCTTTGTGGATATGGGCATCCTGAGGCGATGTAGAAAGTGCCTCATGTTTACTGACAACCAGTTAATTCTCAAACCAACTGATAAGGTATGTGAGAGATGTATTTATATAATGTCACTGAAGGCAAAGCTCTCACATAAAACCACTTCTAATGTCAATAAGATTGTCAGTAGTACAAACACACTGCACCCATCAGACACAATTCAAAACAGATACATAGACCCACATATGCTGAGGCATTTAAATGTAATCTTCCTAATTCCCAAAGACCTCCTAGATGAACTACACATAAAAAAATACCCTTAGCAGCCCTAAATACACTCTTTCAAAACAACATTCACATCAACACGGGAGCCTCTACATATAAGCCCATAAAGCAAACCACCATACAATCCAACATTCTGGTCACTATCAGACTCATTTGTGAGACACACTGATGGCCCTCACACCAGGATGAGTAACAAGAACTTATAGTCAGTTGCTTACCAGGGGCTAGGATATGCCAAATTACGTATGCACTCAGGTCACTGGACCTCATGTATCAGTATGACTCCATCATAGTCCATGTGGTATAAATGACCTTTGATACACCTCCCTAGATTATATGAAGAGAACCTCCCTAGATTATATGAAGAGAGACATCATGGAGCTCTCATAATATGTGTCCCAGGCTGGTATGACCCTAGCACTGAGCAGCATTTTATCTTCTCCAAGGATGATGCTACAATATGAATGATAGCTGGCTAACTTTAATAACTGGCTTAGTTTCTGGTGTCATTCGAAGGAGGTGCAATATTTGTCAGCATGGAAGGAGATGGTCAATAGACCATGCTGCTTTGCCAGGGATGGGCTACACCTCTTCCCTCTAGGCTTTCAAATATTAGCTAAAACATTGTCTTCCCCCATAGTGCCTTTTTTAGGCAATGTCAAACTGAAAGTACTTCTGAAATAGCAAATCAAAACCAAGAAAATCTAAACATATTACTGCTCAGTGCTAGGAATCTAAACAAAAAACTCCACTCTCTTGAAGCTCTGTTCACGCTAAAGAATGCTGACATCTGTGCAGTCACTAAGACATGGTTTAAAGTCACAGAGATCACACTGACAATCTTCTTTCTTCTTCTTTTGGCTTTTTCCCGGTTAGGGGTCACCACAGCGGATCAACTATCCGCTCATGATTGGCAGTGGAGCTTTACATTGTTGAGTTGCCAGCCCGGTGCCCAACCTTCCACAGAAGGCACACACATGCACGCACTCATTTGTAGGGCCAATTTAAAGTATCCAATCCACCTACAGCATGTCTTTGGGATGTGGGAGGAAACCGGAGCACCCAGAGGAAACCCACAAGACCACAGGGAGGACATGCAGACTTAGAAGTAACCCCAGCCAAGGACCGAACTGGAGAACCTCTTGCTGTGAGGCGACAATGCTAACTGCTGCACCACCACGGCCGCCCCTCTGCCAGAGAGCACACTGACAATACAAGGTTATAATGTCTTCCACACACTTAGATGAGCTGCTACACAGACAGGGACTAAAGGTGGAGGTATCTTGATTTACATAAAAAATAAATATACCTCAAGGCTGGTTAAACAGGACAATACACTTGAGCATCTCCGTGTTCAAATCACCATCGGCAAAATCCAATACCACTTCCTTGCAAGCTATAGGTCCCCCTCTATGACCCAGGAAATCCATACCATATATTTACACTTATTGTAAACACTCATCATCCAACAAAATACCATACTCATGGGTGACTTTAATGACCACACTATTAACTGGGAATCCTATATGGCACCAAATGTATAAGCACAGAGATTTCTGGATTTTGTAAACACAAACTCCCTGGACCAGACTGTCAAAACACCAACCAGGGGTGCAACTATACTGGATCTGGTCCTCACTAATTTAGGAGAGTGCTGCACATCCCCTAGTTTAATGCCTTCTCTGTAAGTTCAGACCACAAAATGTTCTCCTTTGAAGTAAAAATATAACCTGGAACCCAAAATAATCCTGGGATATTCAGGAACTACTCTAAGGCTAATTTCCTGCTATTGAGTGATAACCTAGAAAAAATTCAAGCCCCCATAAACCATGAGAACACTGCTACCTATGCAGAACTGTTCACAGAAACCCTATACAAGTATGTTAACAGCTGCACAGAGGAAGGTGTACCCACCAGAGGGAAGTACAGAACTAACTCAAAAAAACAAGCCACCCTGGTGGAATCACAAAATCAATAGGCTGTATAGCAGAAGGAAGGAAATCATGGCAAAAATTAGGAGGTGCAGCACCCAGCAAGATAAAAGCATTCTCATCAAACTTAAACAAACAACTCAGAGGACAAATAAAGTCTACCAAAGACAAATTTGAGGTAGATTTCACCTCCCAGGTCAAGGACATCCACAAGGCATGTTTTAGCTATGTCTGCAGTCTCAAAGGCAGTACACAGCTGTGTGCAGAGCTCATTGCATATACAGCCACCTATATTGAGCCAGAAGACATAGCAAACCTACTGCCCGACAAATTGAGCTCCAACTTTACCCCCTCTCCTCTCTCAACCTTCTCTCGGGAAATGCCATCAAATAGGTCCTTAATGCTCTCTCTAAGGCAAAGAACACTACATCAATGGGCCCAGACAATATCCCAGGATGGCTTCTAAATAGAGTGAAACATGACTTATCGGGCCCTCTGGAACCACTATTTAACTGTAGTCTCCAAACAGGCTCGTGCCTCATGAATGGAGAACATCAACAGTCAACCCTCTGCACAAAGGTGAGCCATCTACAGACCCTGGAAACTACAGACCCATAATTCTCACTAGTCTCATATGCAAAACCGTAGAAAGAATTATCATAGAAATGATCAATAATGTCATAGTAAAACTCCAGACACTCGACCCAACCCAATTTGGTTTCCTCAAGGGCAAGTCATACCTACTCAACCTGGTGGACTTTTTTGAGAAGGTCACCAAAGCAATGGATGAGGGCAAAATGGTTCACACTGCCTACATTGACCTGGCCAAGGGCATGGTTGACAAATTCAAGAGTTTAGGTACAAACCTTTATATCACCCTTTGGATAGCCAAATGGCTCACAGACAGGATGCAGGATTAGAACTGGGGAGGCCACCTCTACAAAGAGGCCAGTCACAAGCAGAGTCCCTCAGGGATCGGTCCTGGGACTGCTGCTTTTTGGCATTTACTTCTCTGAAGTCAAGGCCAATGTCAATGTCCTCTGGCTGACTAAATTTGCAGATAATTGCAAATTAGGAGCTGTCATTGAATCCCACACTGACACAAATGTTCTCCAGGAAGGCCTGACACAGACAAACAACTGGTGTCAAAGCCATGGACTAAAACTAAATGCCAAGAAATGCATAATAATACCCTTTGGGAAATCACTCACCCCTGGAAATGTCATATTGACAACACACCCCTAAGAGATGACCCAGTAGTCAGGAACATGGGAACACACATAGACAGTAATCTAGCCTTTGACCATTATATGTCTACAGTAGTGAGGAAATCATTTCATGTTGTGCAACTTATAAACAAAGGTATGGCATCTAAGTCCAACGAAGTCATTGTTTCACTGTTTTCAGCATTCATCACACCTATCATTGAGTACAGTGCCCCCTTTGGTATGTACCTAGCTAGACATATCCAACAATTGTAATGTCCACAGAGGTTCCTCACTAAAAGAATACAGTGCATAAGTAACATGCCCTATGCAGACCACCTCTAGGCCCTATCCCTGTATTCTGTCTCCTACAGGCTGTAGAAGGGTAATCTATGTCTGGCATACAAGGCATTGTCAGAGCCCACTCTGATGGACCTTCTGTGTATCCACAAAACAAACAGCACCAGAATTACCCATTCTAAAGATTTAAACCTTGCCTGTGATATAAATCGGACTTCCTGGAGAGACAGGTATGTATCCCATAGTCTACCCCGTCTCTGGAACAGGCTCCCCATCCATGTGAAGCAGAGTTCCTCCCTAACTCAGTTCAAGTGTAACTTGGACAATTTTATTTTTATTTTACATTTGTTAACCGGGAAAGTCTGACTGGATACATATCCATTTTCAGCGGAGGCCCGGGGAGGAAAGCTCCACATTACAAAAAATTTAGTAACACTTAAAATGCAGGTTACAAAGATATCTAAAAAGTTAACAATAAATCAAAGACAAATTCAAATTAATGTTACATTTAGATAGAAAATAAAAAACATTGTTGCTAATGGAATAAATAGACAGGGAAAACAATCATTTAAGAGAAGTGTGTCTATAAAAAAAAGGATTTTCAGTTAGAAAGTAAGGAAGATGAATAAGAGAAGGTAGGTTAGGTAAGAAGGAGTTTATTTAGTATGGGAAGAATAGTAAGTTATTTTCCTGATATTGGAAATTAGGGACATATAAGGGAATAAAGAAATATCTAGTATGAGGGTGTGGGAAAAAAGGGTAATCACATTTGTGAGCTATGTTTGGTTTGATAGTTTATTTGTGTATTTTGGGTTAGTCAGGGTTTAGACAGGAGCATGACTACTTTTTGTCTTACCTCAGCCTGATTGGATGGGGAACAAGAAATTCATCTCTGGTTTGGCACCTATGTCTGTAATGGACGCACACAGCCTGTAAATGGTTAATCTCCCAGGCCCCTGTTTGTAAATGTTTCATCTCCCAAGCCCCTGCTTACACTTATCAAGGGTACCAGAACTTTTCAGAGATTTGGGATGCATGACTTGGCTTAAAAAAGGTCCTTGTGGTTGTTAGCCTAGTAAACACCTATGAACCGATGAACCTATTAGTAACAGTACACTTCTGTGCCCTCGAAACTCACATTTATAGTGGTGGACTAACTGTACCTTTCAGGCTGTTTTCAAACCATGGGCCTCCTGCCCACATTTTAGGACCGTGCATAAATGCATATGTTTTTTAATTCACCTTCCTGATTGTTTTCTATTTCTTTCTTAATACACCACCACTTGTAAGAGTGTGTTTTAAATTTTTAGTTTTTAACATTTTTCCAATAAGCAATGAAATAAAATGCTTGAACCGGTAATGACAAAACTGCCAATTTCAGAACAATTCAAGCATGAAAGGTCACACACTCACATTACTGTTATTACAATCCATCAGCATCAGTCAATATACGCAATCATTGCAGAAGTAAAAGTCATCTGAATAATTTCACATTAAAGAGAATTGTAACTAATGAGCAGGTTTCTGCCGGCAAACACCTTTACATTTCAGTGTTTCATTATAAATTCAGTGTCTGCTGCCCTTGAAGAATAAATGGCCTATGTTGCATAAAAAATGGTGTGTGTCAACAATCAGCCATCTCCAAAAACAAGTACACTATCTGTTGCACCACTAACACTATACAGGCCAACTATGAAATTCTATGACTGACATTATAATCCTTAGTGATTTACAAAGACAAAAAAAGGAATTAAAATTAAAGACGACCTGGCAGTCGATGTGGAGGTTTAAGGCAGTTGCTTATCAATAATTAAGAGCACAGTTTGACAGTCACTTAACTAGGCAGTGCCCCTACCTTAGGCATTTTACTTATACACAAACACACAGACACACGTCTGCAGTCCAGTATGATGGCTTCCTTACCTAAGTACTCATGGGCTTAAATCAATCTCTTCATCAGCTTGCCCGTACTTTTTTGGGCCTGTCCTTAGTTCATTTCTTTTGATTGTCTTTATTTGTTGTTTGCTCCAGTTTATCTTTCTCCTTTCACATAGTCACTACTTGTTTTATTTGCATTTGATCTTATTTCTGTGACAATTTTAAGCAGTCCATTTCACTCTGCTCTTAAACATCATAGTTGAATCTAAGACTGGCTTTTCCATAATTATTTCTTTCTCTGCTTCCCCAATTTCTCATTCAGGTATCACAACACTTTTGCCCAGTGCTTAAAAGAGAAAGCTTAACTTTATATGAAAATGCAAAGCAATTTGCCTCTTTATGCCCCCACCCTTAATCCTATACCTTTCTCTCACAACCTTAGTCAGGACATTTCAATATGTAAAACAGTTTGCTTCTATATGTGTGCATACCACTACTGCTAGAGTACAGTACATTATAAAAATGTACTTAATTTTGAATAGTGCTGCATGTTCATAATTCCCAAAAGTCCTTTTCAATCTCATTTACCCCCTTTTGTAGTATCTCGGATCTTCTCACATGCAGCAATGACCCAGTGGCTGCATACCATGTAATTTACAGAATACAGTATGTTCATTTCCCTTGCATTATCTCTCATTTCTTCTCTCATCACAATGTCTGTAACCAGGCTGCACAGTTCTTGATAATTTCACTTCTCATGGGTTCCTCCTCCACTCTGATTTTCCTGCCACGCCTCCATTTCAATTTCCTCCCCTCCTCCTTTGACCAGTCCAGTCTGTTCAAGGCCTTGAGGGTTCAGCAGTGAGAATCTGCATCCCCTGAGACTTCAGTTACAGTGTCTCCATTTTGACACTATCTTCTTCTTCGTTTACTTTTCATATCTCTGTCCATGGTTTCACTGTGATCAGGATCAGATTCTACTTCTGCTGGATTCCTGCCTTGACCAGCTTCTTGTTCTTACTGTCTTTTTTGTACACTTTCCTCATATTTCCTCTGTTTTTCATGATCGCTCCTCAATTTCTGTAGTCTACTATGCCTCACCTATCTTTCTAAAATTACTCTGTGTCTTTATGTATTTCCCATTTATTTCTTTTTCTCACATGTGCATCTACATCAGACATTCTGCACGACCCTTCTAAGCCTCCCTCCTATACCTCTCAACCTCTTAGCACAAGAAATCTGGACAAAGCCATACATTTTGGGGGGACAAAGGCCCACATAAACTTATAAAGTTGACAGAATTAGCATGAATTTTTTTCAAGGGTATGAAGTCTGAAACTCCCATGTCTGTCATTATGTTCTGACTTCAACCCTCAATGATTTGCCAGAAAAACAAAAATGTTATGAGGAGTACACCAAAAATATGAGGTAAAAATCTGGATAGTTGAAAGGTATGCTACATCCTCTGTCCCTTCACAAGTTTGTCTGCCAGTCCATTTCTAGTGGGATATTTGAATTTATTTCTTTAAGTCAGGTCTGTTGCTCCTGCTCTCTTTGTGTACAGTGCTTGTAACAAAAGCATGGGCTTCTTTCTGTCTGTCTGTGTCTCTCTGTTTAACATAAGTCTGTTTCCCCTATAATACTACAGTTAAGATGACAGAGTGGTTAATCTGTGTATGAACTTCCTGGACTTTTGATAGGTCCATTAAGTCAGCCATCTCTTTTCTTACTTTATGCAGTAAGTCAAGAATAATCCTCACCAGTTTTACATATGTACCATCAAAGGGTATCAGTTTAAGTGTTCCAGATTGTCTCATAATTTCTTATTTAAATTTATAGCTGTGTAAGCATAGCTAATATTGTTTATGGAGTTGTGGGTGTTTATGTGTGTATGGGGGAACCTAAGTACAGGGTCCTGAAGAAGCTCCTCAAAGGAGCAAAAGTGCCACTATGCTTCCCCTACTGTCTGCTTAAAGTCTAAGGTTCACCTGAGACAATACAACATCATAAAATCCCATCTACTTATTGAAAATAGGATCATTGTGGACTAATAGCCCTAAGGATTTATTTAGTCATTACTGCATGGGTTCATAGGAGTTTACTACGCTAACGGCTTAACGGCCCTTACAAGCATAGCCAATATAACCCGATTTTACAAAATATATGGCCTCTAGTGGCAAGAGGATAGCATGGATCTCTGTCTATGCATTGAATATTTTACAGATTGCCCATGTCCATAAGGGGACTACAGTGGAAAAAAGTTAATTTTCCTAACCTCACAGTATCACGAGCACCATACACTGAAGTTAGGAAATTAACTTTTTTCCACTGTAGTGTAATCTTGGAGTTGGTATATTTAATTTAATGGGGGATGTGGGGGGCAGAGCTCTTCACAACCCCCTGCAAAAATGTAGTAGAAAGTGTATCTGTTAGTTAGGTGTTGTTATATGTAGAGGGGATCTTATTTATATGTGTGATGTAGTTTTCAATGTTATGAAGATAAGTTTCAATGTTCTGAAGTTTCACTGTTTTAGGTTTTCAGTGTTTTGAATTTTCAATGTTATGGTCTCAGTGTTATGAATTTCAGTGTTATGAGATTCCAGTGTTTTGAAGTAGACCCTTCATGCATGAACACTTGTAACCCCATAAAAGTGGGCTGCATACTCATTACAGGCTGGTTTATTAGCCTTTGTTGCACAATTTTTCTATTAAGTAGAAGAATTATAGCTATAGTTTATAACTCTCAAGTCTCCTAACTATTACACAAACAATCTAATAAGTAGCTTGAAACATTGTTCTGACTTTTTCCGTATGTTTTTATTAAAGACATTAATCTGACCACAAGTGTGCATAGTATTTACTGATTGCACTACAAACTAATGTGTTTTCATGATATATGCTGGTGTATTTAACTTGTCCATTTTTTCTGTTTATTTCATCCTTTTTTATATTAACATAATGTGATGTTACTATTATTTGTGTAGAAATAGGGGAAGCTTGCCAGAGGTTAATCGAGTAGCACAGCAGCCAGGACCATTTATGGGATAGCTTTTCTAAGCCTGTATCTCCACATACTCTGCCAACCAATCTGGGGCACTTAGGCGAATTAGGATGTGCACAGCAGCTTATAGCATTGCTGTCCTATTAATCTATGTGATTTGCTCCACTTAGCCAATCCTTCAAAAGGAATTTGCATACTAATGGCTAATGTGCCCCCTTTCCTACCCTTACCAGGATACCCTACAGTATAAAATGAGAGAATTGTGATTCAATGACAGAACTGTGATTCAATATATAACCAAAATGACCTGAAGACGTAATTTTGTTGAAAGCGCTAATTACTGAAAAGAACAATAAAGGTGTTTCAAAGCAACACAGGCTCCCCTCTTCTGCTTATCTGACTAAAGGTACTAGAAAACAAGATCTAGATATTTGATTCATTACACCATGATAAGACAAATATGATATTTTTAATTTTAGACAATATTCTATTAATAAAACTTTTGCAATGCCATTGAATAACAAAATGATAAGTTCCAAGTCATCAAACACACTCAAAAATAAATAAATAAACAAACAAATAAATAAAATAATCAGGCCTACAAATGAGTATAACGCCGCTTTTGGTGTGTACCGTACAAAGTACCTGCAGCAATTAGAGAGAACTCAGAGGTTTCTAACAAAGAAGATTAAGGAACTCCAGCACGTGCCTTACACAAACCGACTAAAGATCCTGTCACTATACTCAATATCATATAGACTTCTTAGGGGAGACTTATGCCTTTCTTACAGAGCAATCTCCAACCCAAACCTAATGAATCTGCTATACATCTGTAAATCAAACTGGACTAGAGCTACCAGTTCCAAGGACCTAAATATTGGCTGCAACTTGAATAGGACATGCTGGAGGGACAGATTTGTCTCCCAGCGACTGCTTTGTCTTTGGAATAGGCTGCCAATTCATATAAAGCAGACCACCTCTATGACACTGTTCAAAAGGAACCTGGATGAGTGGATGGGGCACCATAAATTCTTAACGGGGATAGTGCCCACAACCCTCCTGGACATGGGCAGTTATTACTAAATACAATCCTGATTACTGACTAGAGTATCTTTGGTATTACATTGGGATGAAACAGCTAGACTTGAAATTACCTCTGGGTCGATAGCCCTAGTAACCTCCTATGATCCTAAGATCTTATGATAAGTTCTCTAACACTTAACTCTATAGAGGAAACACTAAGCAGCAAAACTTCAAAAACAGTAAAATGATGTAAAAAATATAATAAGAAACATCAATAAACAGTTTCTCGAAAACAACTTTAAAAGCAAAACTTTTATTATTACGTATCCTTCATATCTAGGAAGAATTTAATATTAGCTCACATTATTAAAACCAACTTGGCTATAACAAAGTTCTGTTCAAAATCTCTTCAAACAACCATATGGCTTTCATTTCTGTTAGCTACTATCTGTATTGGTCGTTTCCTTCTCCTTCAGCTCCCATAATGCATAACAAGCTATGTAGGCAAATTTTATTTTGTTCATTTATTTAATTCAAGATCACTGGTCAGCTTCTTTGAGAGTTTGTAACCCTCCTTCAAGATTTCATCCATCTGCCTCATGAAGAGAGGGTAAGCCTTCAGCGAGCTATCTCTGCTAGAATCTGGCTTCAACCCTGTGAAGCCCTTTGTGGAAATGCCCCAAAGCTTCTTCATTTATGGGCTACTACTCCCTTGGTAGGCAAAGGATTTCTCTAAATATTCCAGTGCCTATTTCACCTCTAGAAATCTTTTTGTGCCCCTCTAAAGAACAACCTTAAGGTTGCTGCTCAAACCAGGCAAACATTAGCCAGGCTGCTCTAGACGCTCTTAATTATTGACAGACATTTGTGCCTCTTTTGCTTGGTCTACACAGGATAATCATTGTTGAAAAAGATTCTGCTATTACTAACCAGTAGCTGCTTCACCTTTTACCACAGTTTTGAAAGGAGCTTCTCTGTTAGTTAATATGATTGAAACTTTACAATAATGAATCCAGACGGCTTAGCTCTAATCACTCTTGCTAACTCTTGCTATAAGTGTCCCCCTGTGTCCCTTCAGTCAAGATCTCATCCTGTGGCATTCCAGATGATGTACTCATGATCTGTTACATATATTTTATGCAGTCAGTGTCTTCTAATTTTTCAGGGCTCATTGCAAATCTTATGTTATTCTGCTTAGCTCTGTCCTCTAACTCCACAAAAAAAAAAGGGACATGGAAGATTACAATAATAGTATGGCTCATCCTGGTCCCCATGGTAATAGGAACAGGAACTATTCGCTAATTGGAAGGGAGCAGGAAGACAATCCACCAATGGAGAGTGACATTCTCCCAAACGGGCAACCCCCTTTGGAGGAATAGATGATGTGAAGGTCAGAGAGAATCCAGAAGTTACAGGGGCATCAGAGATTACAATAGAAGAACATTGAAGATTATTATCATACAATGGGTTCAAAACCTGAGCCTTATTCTCCGAAGAAACAGAAGAACTGATGATGACTGAGAAACCGACGAATAACCTGCTTTCTAGACCAGTACTGGCACAAAGGATTTTTCTATTTACAATTATTCAAATAAACTTTTAATAACAAGGCATGCAGATGTCCTAGCCAGGAGAAGTAATTTGGTGGACTTGTTTATGGACCTGAAGTTATAGACCCGTAAGCTGAATTTAGCTTTATGGTTTAATGACAGTAGTATAAACTTCAATGACCGTGTCATTTGTAGATCTAGTACTTTTAACCCTTTCTCTAATGCATTGATTGATGTATTTGAAAAGATTTGTGAAATAGATTTTCAGATCCTTTTAGGGTCACAGCAGAAGAACAGGTATTTTATTCTTACTAAGGGTGAAATTATGTTATTGAGATAAATAACGGATGACCATAATATTAGGGTAATGAAACCTTATAAGGGAGAGGGTTGGTGGTCTTGAATATGGAGGATTATTGTACAAACATTAATTTCTTGTTGCTATCCGACATGTATATTGAGGTATCTCGTAATGAAATGAATATTGCTTTTGCTAGGATAGATATGTTATTGCACGATTTATTGATCAAAGGTCAAGTAAGTAAAAGGGAGTTTGATTTCCTGATGAACGAGTACCCAGTTATTGCGGGCTTTTTTGGTATCCCTAAAATTCACAAAAACTTAGTTGGCCCTCGTTTTAGACCTATAGTTGATGCTAATAGGTCTAAAGTACACTATATAGCTAAATTCCTGGATCATTTATTGAAAGGATGTGTTGAGGCTTTACCTCAAATTTCTAAGGATTCTTGGCAGTTTTTATCTAGAATTAACAATATGGAATTCAATGAGAAGTGTATTTTTTTTTAACTATAGACATTGTGAATTTATATTCAGTTATACCACATGATGTGGGTTTAACTTGGGTAGAAGAGCTTTTATTCAATCTAGGAGTTCTCTCAGATAATAGAGTGAATCTCATTATTCTTTTGTTGGATCTAGTTTTATCCAATAATTTCTTATTTTTTGATGGCCAATATTTCAAACAATGCATGGGGTGGCAATGGGGGCAGCATGTGCTCCCAGCTTTGTAAATTTGGTTATGGCCCAATGGGAAGTGAAATATGTATTTAACAGCCGTTTTGCTTTTTGGTCCTATTATACCTATTATCTGGATGATATATTTAAATTATGGACAGAGACGGAGGATAAACCTGCTGAGTTAGTGGATTATATTAATAATACAACTGACTTTTTAAGGTTTTCACACTCAGTGGGGTTAGACAGAATATTCTTCCTTAATACTGATGTAATTAAGAACAGAGAACTGGGCTGTTTCCAATCTAATATATTTGGAAAGAAAACTTTTGCTAATATTTATTTACATTTCCAAAGCTGGCACCCCCAGCATCAGAAAAAAAAGCTGTGGCAAAGGGCCAGTTAGTTAGATTGGCCAAAATAGTTTTGGATACCGTGGTTTTCCTAAAATAAGCGAATATCATCATCAAACTTCTCTGTAAGAGCGGGTTATGCCGAAGCATTTCTCAATAGTATAAAAGAAGAAGTAATATATAAAAGGTTACATGGTATTTATAGCCCCTTATTAATGGATAAAAACAATAAAAACAATTTTAATAGCAAAGGGGGTATTGTTACCCCAGCAGTGGAGCCAGTCATTTATACAGTGGATGAGAAAAATAGAAACAACATTAATGAGAAATTATTTATTACAAATTTTTCATTAGTTAGTAGCAACGCTGTCAGTTATTTGAGGAAGAATTGATCTATCTTGCCATGTGGAAATAGGATCTTGCAGGCAGTAGCAGAGTGCCCCAATGGAGTATCCAAGAAAGACAGGTCTTTTAAGAACCTTTTAGAATTTACAGCACCTTTATGTACCACTAGGAGGGGTATGGTCAAGTGTGGTCAGTGTGCCCAATGCCCATAGTACATTTTAACTGGGTGTGACCTAATAGTGAATCATACTAGTATCAAGCTATAGGGGTACTTTACTTGTGAATCCTCTCATGTGATGTCTTTGGCTACCTGCACAAAATGTGCAGCATTTTATGTGGGCAAAACCAGTAGGAAGTTTAAGGAGAGGATACATGAGCACCTTTTGGACATCAGGAAAAAAGACATTAAAAATGTGCTGGTTAGACATCTGATGGACTAACCATCGTATTATTTTAAGTTTAGTATTTTGGAGCAAGTTAAAAATGACCAAATGGGCTTAATAACAGGTGAACTTCTCAACACATGTAAGCTAAAATGGCACTTAAAACTGGATGCTACAAAACTGCCTGGTATCAATGAGGCTTGCTCTATTAATTGTTTACTAAAGCTGAAACATTTGGAGCTTTAAACATTCATTTTGAAATAATGTTTTACATAAATATCCACTTTGAGTATTATATTTTTAAAGTTTGACAATTAATTTTATTCCAATCATGAACAGGACGGTGTTTCTTTAATTTTTAAATGGCGGATGTAATTGAATTGTCTCATTGTTTCAATAGGTGAATTCATTTTAGAATGGGTTTAAAAGGGTCGTTTGAATGCTGTTATTCATTCTGAAGAAGTTTCTAATGTGCTGAAATGAAAGCGCTTAATCAATAAATTTGAATTTTGTTTTTTTTTTCCTAATGTTATGGAATTTTTGCTGCCAACTGGATTTAAGCCATGAGGGGCACACACATCCTCCTACAGTGCCTCCCATTCGGCCATCCTGGATTTTTACCACCTTCTGATTTCTCCAATGTTTCTATTCCATCTGAAGTATTAGCTCTATTCTTGCATTGTTGGTTTTGCCATTGTCTTTCAATGTACTGCTTATTTTAAAGCTAGCCATGTGCATTGGATCTACATTTTCCTCTGTCTCAGAGACAAAGGAAAATTCATCACCTGTTGTCATGCAGTCCCATTGCTGGATAATAGTAAACTTGTCTGATCTCAGCTGAATTTTACCAGAAGAAATTCCTTTTTTCTTAGAAGGTATTTGCTTAGCCACTGTATTTCATATACTGCCTGGATAGCACTGCATATTTAGAGAGAATCTACTGACTTATACATGTTTTTAAAGTTCCTGCACCTAAAGAAGGTACAGATCATGCATCTCAAACAACCACCATACCAGGGTAATGTCCATGAGTGCAGTCACCACTGCTAAAAGAAGATTGTTTTGCTGAACAGATTTATTTGCCTTTTAAAATCCTCCCAGACATTCTTCTGCTTCATTTCTTTTACTGAGCCTGTATTTCCAATTACTTGACCTTCTTCTTTGTAAACAACTTTTCCATTCCGGTCACCCATGACTACCTACGTATCTTGTTTGCATGTTCAGTCACTTTCAGCTTGCAATTGGTAATAAAACTGTATATATATATACACACACACACACACACACACACACACACACACACACACACACACACACACACACACACACACACACACACACACATATATATATGTATCTATATATATATATATATGTGTGTGTGTGTGTGTGTGTGTGTGTGTGTGTGTATGTGTGTGTATGTGTATACATATATATATATATATATATATATATATATATATATATATATATATCTATATAGAGGAGCACTTTATAATCTCTAAATACTGAAATGTCGAATTTCAGTATCTCGAGACTATAAAGCCAAATGTTTGCAATAGCAAAAGTTCATAATCGCAAATTTGAATATCTCGAATTCGCGGTTATGGCCTTATGCTACGTAATGTCCGGGATTGTGTGTTGATGGTGCGCGGTGCCTTGTGTGGATCTAGGTGCTATGTCAGGTAAGTGAGTGTTTGTAAGGGTTGTGAGTGGAAGTTAGAGTGTATGTGAGTGTGCTGATATGTTTGATGTGTGTGTGAGGAACTGGAGAATGTACATGTGTGAGTTTGCTTTTGTTTCCTGTTTGTGTGATCTCGGAGTTAGTATATATAAGTAGGGGGGGGTGTATGAGTTGTGTATGTGTGTAGTTTTGTTTGTTTTTGTTGTGATGTGGGTGTTGTGGTGTATGTATGGCGTAGTGTGTGCAGTTTGTTTGGTGTTTTTTTTAGTTTCGCAGTTTTAGGTTCGGGGTTTTGTTGTTTCGGTGTTTTGTGGATTCTGTTTCATGGTCTCGAGATACTGAAATTTGATATTTCAGTATTTTGATATTATGAAGTGAATCCATATAGATATATATAATACATATATATATATATATATATATATATATATATATATATATATATATATATACGGGAGCCCTTCATTTGTTCAAACTTTCAAATGTTCGAAACTCATATGGCCGACACCATATGAGTGAACATTTGAAAGGCTAACAAATGATAGCGGAGATCCCACTACAGTGTGGGACTGGGAGATTCCCCTTTCCTGCACTGTAGTGTGATCCCGGAGTGAGAATATTTAAGTAGCAGGGGGTGGGGGGGTGCAGGGGGGCTCACCCCCCCTGTATAACACAGTTTTACTGTGGTTACAAGTAGGTTAATGGTGCTATTTCAGGATGTCAGTCTTTCGGAATGTCGATCATATGGTGTCGGCCATATGAAAGTTGGCATTCTGAATGGATGACATTCTGAAGTAGACCCATATATATATATATATATATATATATATATATATATATTATATATATATATATATATATATATATATATATATATATATATATATTAATGGATTAGCAAGGAGGAAGTAAGGATAGCTATGAAGAGAATGAAGAATGGAAAGGCTGTTGGCCCAGATGACATACCTGTGGAAGCATGGAGGTGTTTAGGTGAAATGGCAGTGGAGTTTTTAACCAGATTGTTTAATGAAATCTTGGAAAGTGAGAGGATGCCTGAGGAATGGAGAAAAAGTGTTTTGGTACCAATTTTTAAGAATAAGGGTGATGTGCAGAGCTGTAGTAACTACAGAGGGATTAAACTGATCAGTCACAGCATGAAGTTATGGGAAAGAGTAGTGGAAGCAAGGTTAAGAAGGGACGTGATGATTAGTGATCAGCAGTATGGTTTCATGCCAGGAAAGAGCACTACAGATGC
>NC_056729.1:1171757609-1171840109 GCF_019279795.1 Protopterus annectens | reverse complement strand
ATTAACATTAACAAACATTATGCTTCACATATATTGCTATATATCATATAACATAAGCAACATTACATAAATTATTCAATTCCTGCCCCCTTGTTTTTACACAAGATACATCTTTATTAAACCATGACTTACAACATAAGCAATCCTACATTTATATAAATGAAAACAAACCACACCAATACAATCCTAGTTGCAAGCATTTTACATCACAAACCATACTGACACATTCCCAGATGCAAACATTATAATCTGTCCAATCATTTTCAGTCAAACATTACATAGCTCATTTAAGTCCTGCCTTCTTTTAAACCTCATTCATCCCCTGTATGTATTGTTCCCACAATTCCCATTTTTCCTATGTAGTTTGCTCCTACCCTTTTTTAAAGATCTCAATTCCACTTGTTCGATCTCTGTTACTATATTCATTACTTCTAATATAGTTGGTTTAGATTTTGATTTCCATTTTCTAGCACTTGCTTCTTTGGCATCCACCATAATTAGACACAGCAAGACCTCGCCATGTCTAAGCAATTTTGATTCTGCACCATAGCTCAGAAAAATCATCTCTCTCATCACACCAAATTGCCCACCCAGGATCTCCGGCAGTGCATCCCGTAGGGAATCCGCCATCCCACCACACTCCCAGAAAATATGTTCCTAAGTACCTCTTTCTTCCCTATCACACCTCCAACATCTCCTGTCTACCTGAGGAAAAATTCTACTTGGGGTATAAAAATATCTATATAAACATTTCTGAGAAAAAATCCTAAATCTTCTAGTTTTTTTTTTTTGCATATATGGGAGACATACATATATCTTCCCATTGTTTCTTTATGAACTGTTTATGCAATCTCTCTTCCCAATCCTTTCTAACCTCCTCTGATTGATTCTTATAGTTATCATCTAATATTTTATATGGTCTACTTATTCTTTTTTTAATGGCAGCTTCTGTTCTAGATTCTACTACAAACTCTACCAGTGCTGGTCTTTCAGTTAGGACTCCCCTATTTATTTCTCTTTGCCTATACTCTGATATCAATCCTTGATTGGGAAGGCAATCTCTAACCTGTCCAAATAAATTCTTGGCCTCTTCCCATTCTATTATCTCTCCTTCTCTAGTTATTTGCTCCCAGTACCTTGATTTCTTTGCCAGTTTTTGTCAATAAATGCCAGCCCCCTCTTGCCTACTGTCTATATCCCTAATTACAGTCATCCCTATTGGCAGAATCTCCTTTCTCCATTCCCATGTTGGCTTAGTTCTTAAGAGTACTTTCTGCTACTTTATGGATATAATATTCTGTATTATTATTGTTATTCTCCTTGAAAATATTTTGCACAATCTGCTTTACTAATTTCTGTCAGTATTACCCTTGTGCAGTCTCTTCAAATGGAAATACCTGAATAATAACATGGAAATTCTAGAAATTCATCATTTGTCATCTCTGTATCAAATACTGAACACATCTTCTAGAAAACAAAAATAACAGCAATAATACAAAAAATATGAACACAGCTATTTACAATATTTGTAAACACGTGCTCCCAAGCAGAAGGCTTCATGCCTCCACTAAGATGTATGAAATGACAAAACAGTGTCACACAGTGTCTTCCACTTTTCTCAGTTAAAACAAAAAAGGAAAAAACATATAAATGTTTAACTAATGTCACTGACCCTAGAGCCCTGATATAAAAATAACGTGGAACCTTATCCAAGGTCATAGGTTCATAGGTGTCTACTAGACTAATGGCACAAGACCCTTTACAAACCTAACCAATAATACCCATGATATGACAATATTATACCTTAATTCCCGAGATATGTGATGGGGAAGTATCCGGGTATTGGTCTTTGGGTGTTGAAGCAGATTTGATCAACTCTCTAATTTGTTTTTTTCACTGTTTTGTCTGTTCCTTCTTGGCTTTGGAGAGGATTTTTTTCTTTTGTTGAATAGTTCATTTATGCTAGAAATGCCAGGGTGGTTTAGTTTTGCCATTAATCATAGGTATGTCTCAGCCAGGTACTGCCTCTTCTATGCAGCTATGAATGTAGTTGTACAGTGCTTTTGTTTATAGCTCAGAGTAGGCCTCAGTGTCATCTGGAATCAGAGGGGCATGAAAGTTTAATAAGTTGTCACTTAGTTTGAGGTAATTGGCCTTAGCAAATTTCTTAACAGATTTGGAGTTTGATGGCAGTTCTAGGTTAGTTTTAATACTAAAGGAGATAATTTTCTGGTCAGATCATACCAGGGAGGAGTTTGTACACAGGAGGGAGCAGCAGCCTTCCATGTTTGTGAGTTCCAGGTCTAGAATATTTGTACCACCAGTTTGGGAGCTAACTAGTTGCTTTAGGGTGTTTGCATTGTTGAAGTCCAAAAAACTCTGAGCCAGTGAATTATGCATCATATAAGTCTCCCAGTTTATGGAGGGGTAGTTGAAGTCACCCATAAGTATGGTGTTAGGCTGAATGGCATAGAATCTGGCCATTTCACTAGAGCTTAAAGAGAAATTGGGTAACTCCCTACCCAAACTGCAAAAAGTCACACAGGAAGCCTTTTCCTCTGTTGAAACATGGTTATCCGATGCCCAATTAATACTCAACCCAAACAAATCTAAACTACTCATCTTCCAACCCACCAAACATACTCAAAACAACTCTCACTTTAACATCACAGCAAAAGACAACACCACTATATACCCAACTGAACACACCAAATTGCTAGGAGTGGAAATAGACAATAAACTAAAATTTGACATTCACATATCCATGACCATAAAAAAAGTCCACAAAAAACTAGGAGCATTATACAGAAATAAACAATTTCTCACCAAAGCAGCAAAGATTTCAATAGCAAATTCCCACCTTATCTCCACCCTACTTTATGCCTCTCCAGTATATAGCAACCTAAGGCAATGTGATCTAAACAAGCTAGAGACCTGCTACAACAAAATCGCCAAATTCGCCACAGGGGCATCCTACCGTAGTCACCACTGTCTCTCACTTGCTGAACTGGGCTGGCTTGAACTCCCTCACCTACTTCAGTGGTATCAACTCTCACTCGCCTACAAACTAGTAAACCATCCACTAAATGTCCCATCCCTCCAGAATCTATTCCAACCCTATCGCACCACCAGACCACTAAGATCCAGCAACAAAAATCACTTGCGGATCACTAAAGCCAATAACTCTGCTGGTGAAGCACTATTCTCTTGCGTCATAACCAAATTATGGAACTCACTTCCACTCAGAATTACCTCCATACCATCATGCACCAACTTCAAAACTTTATTAAAAGCGCACCTAAAAACATGCTGGCTATGCCCTTGCAACTCCCACTCTAATATCATCCACCCCATCCAACTACTACCTTTCTTTCCACTCCACTAACTACTTTGATTATAGCAAGCTCAGATGCTCATAAGCCTAGTACTTATTATACAGCAGGAACTTCTCATTGTTACATTTGTTAATGCCCGTTATGTACTTCACAGATAAAGATTCTAGTTGTCTACTGATGTACTATGTTCTTCATCTGTAAATATGTTGTAAGTAATTTCTATGTTAAATTGTTAATCGCTATGTAATCTAATGTAACTACTGTCTGTTTATTTTACTGTGGAGCTTTTCTCCCCGGGCCTCCACTGAAAATGGACCCACGTCCAGTCGGACACTCCCGGTCAACAAATTTAAATAAATAAATAAATAAATAAAAACTTTGTCCCAGATAAACTATTTTAGGGGTAAGAACATCAAGGGGTGATTAGAAAGTTCAACACACCCCAAGGAAAGTTCAACACAACCCAGGAAATGTAAATCAATAATGGTAAAATGTTGCACATGTAAATTCTGTAAATTAATGATGACCAAGTTATTTCCATCTACAACCATACCACAGGCTGTCCTGGGAAGTGCAATTGTAATAGTAAAATGGTAATTTACCTGGCATCTTGTACTTCATGTCAGGCATTTTATATAGGAAAAAATTACAAGAAAATTAAAGGAATGCATTACAGAACATGTCAGTGACATTAAAAATACAAGCACTACCAATGCCCTTTTTAGACAGTCTATTGAATATGAATGTTTTAAAAAATATATTTTTTGTCACTGACAAAGTTCTGGTTAATGAAAGGGGAGGTGATATGGAAAGCATTTTAGAATGTACAGAAACTATGTGGCAGTTAAGACTGGTCCCTACCAATAAACCTGGTCTTAACGATTTCTGTTCGACAGCAGCCCATTTAAAACTTAGAGACAGGAAAGTTTAGATTAAGTTGTTTTACTGTTGCTTTAAGGGTCCCCCTTAGAAACATACACAAAATATTGACATATTTAATAATTATTCATGTATTTGTAAAGCACAATGATTTAATTTTATATAGATGTAAACTTTTATAGTTAGCTTTATTCTTAATTAATGTTTTTCAGTTTTTATTGGTAGTTCACTTAATTATTTGAATATTTAATTAATTATTTGTTTTATATACTTGTTTGATGATCTATTAGTTATAATGCAATGTTATTTAAATGATTGGTGACAGTTTAAGATTACTCTAATGAAACTTTCTGGTGAAAGCACTTAGTGTCTTATTTTTTGTTTTATTAAACTTAAATTTTTCTTCACTACCGCACAGTTCACTGTTCCGTTTTTTTTCCATTTTGTTGGTTGTGACACCTGGCAGGTTTTGCCCATTACACCTACTGGTTATATATTCATACCCACCTGAGACACATATTCAGAGAGCTCCATCCAGTCTCTCTCCATATAGTCCATTCAGGTATGTCTTAGGTCATTTATATCCACATGGACTATGACCATGTCATACTGGTACTTGTGGTTTAAAGACCTAAGTGCATGTGTGATCTGGTGGATCTTGGTCCCAGACAGACAGCTGACTGTGATCTGCTCCTTGTTTAGCCTGGTAAGGGGGACATCAGTAAGTCTTACAATGGAATCCCCAGTAACTAGCATGTTTGACTGTATGGTGTGTTGTCTTATGGGTTTGGAAGTGGGGCTACTATGATTTTCAGAGTTATGTGTTGTGTGAATTGTTGTCTTTTTTGAGTGTGCATGGGGCCACTGAGAAATGCTTTTAGTAGGACTTGCAGATTTGGGTAGATTACAAGTGACTACCTCCACATATGTGGGTCTGTGTGTTTGTTCCTTAGTGTTGGTAGTGAGTGTTCTGGGTGTAACGCTGACAACCTGATTTGCATTTTTCTTGTGAGTATGTGAGAATTTTGCCTCTAATGACATTGTATATCTACATCTCTCAAACACTGTGTTCTAAAATTAAATGGTTGTCAGTGAACATAAGGCAGTTGCTCCTACCTTGAAGGAGGGAGCAGAAAAAAAGGAAATAAATATTCATTAAATGTTTCCACAATATTCAACCACCATTATCACATTGTTCAGGAGTTTGTGTCCACACCATTAGTTTTTTTCTCTCTTTCTCAAATAACCTATGCAAAGACTTCCTAAATCTAAATCCTAAATCTTCCAGACTTTGCTGAATATTTGGGTGCTATACATATGTCCCCTCACTGTTTCTTTGTGAAGTGTTTATCTAATTTCTCTTCCCAATCTTTTCTGACCTCCTCTGATTGGTTCCTATAGTTATAGAGCAATACTGTATATGTCCTACTAATAATCCCTTTTTAAACAGCAGCTTCTGTTGTAGATTCAAATAAAAATCTGAACCAGTCCAGGTCTTTCACTTAGGATTCCCCCTCTCCCTTTCTCTTTGCCTATTGTCTATATCAATTCCTGATAGAGAAGGCAATATCTAGCATGCAATCCAAATGCCTTCTTGGCATTTTCCCATTCTATTACTTTTCCCTCTCTAATGATTTGTTCCCAATACCTTGGATCCTCTGCCAGCATCCTCCAGTAAATTCCAGTCCCCTCTACTCCACTGACTTTTATCACATAAAGCTCATACAGTCTTGTCCTTTCAGTATCTCTTGAACACCCAAGAAGTGAAGGATTTTCCTCTGGGCTCTTATATTCAGAGTCCTGACATTTAATTTGCAGAGCCTGTATTCATGTTTTGTTGCTTGCAATAAGACCTTGGACTTCTGAAATTCTCTGCCCCATAACTTGCAGCTGGTCGCAATCAAGAGAGACCACTTCTTTTACTTTTCTTATCTTCCCTGAGATCTTTGCATTCAGCTTGGAAATCTGATTATTAATCTTAACAAGCTCCTGTTTTATCACTAAGAACTTGTTTGTCTCTAAGTGATGACTTGGTACTTCTTGAGACTGGATATCCATTATCAATATTCCCTTATGAGAAGTAGTACTGTTACCACAAGAAAAAAGACATTGGCATGTTTCTCTGACTCCTTTTGAATTTTTTCCATCTAACCAACATACACCTCAACACAGAAGTTTTTCCTTCACAACTTAACTAACTGCTCATAGGGTCTGTACCAAAACACATCTCATCATGCCCACATTCCAAGCAGAAGTCCACACATACCGCTTTTATTAGTGTTACTATACTACTTAAGTCTAACTAATATTGCCGGTTTCTGCAATAACAGAATGCAGTTTCTACTACCGTCCCTATAAAAAATATTCACTGATTTTAACAATTGATGAATGGATATTTGATGTAAAGGGGTCAAGGAATAGGTATTCATAGAAATGAATACTTGATGAAGTAATATAGAACCTACATATATACATAATGCCTATGACAACACTACCTAATAAGTTCATAGGTTCATAGATTAGTACTAAGCTAACTGCCCTTGCGAGCCATTCTAAGCCTAGCCAATTATACCTTGTGAGACTCAAATCTTGCACCTTGTGTTTGCAAGGCAAACACCTTAACCATTAGGCCACCCTCCCAACCCCTAGATAGAAATAAGACATTTGAAGGGGTAGGTAAAAAAGCAGCTTAATTCAGAACATGAAGCAAGAATTTAATAAAAACGTACAAACTTTCGCCATAACCCAACATGATAACCAGAGACATACTCTCAACATGTGATAAATACGATGACTATGTTACTCATCTTCACTAACATTTGTCTAATGAAAATGATACTAAAATTGTCAAGGAAGGGCTAATTGCGCATGACAAGATGGCATTTTATTTTAACAAAAAAACTGTCTTACAAGTTGCTCAAGGAAGATGTGATATGTAAAAAACGTGATGGCAAACAGGACAATGAACAAGTACCTATCATGGTGGCACACTAAATCAGCCACAACATTTTTAGTCAGTCAGCCTTGTTTAAGGCCTCTCTCAGTTTTCAGCAAAACAGTAACATTCATGATCAGAATAATAATAAACTAAACCTGTATAAAAAATGTTCAACAGTTCTGCGCCATCTGAGACAATAAAGATATGGGGGTGGGAGGTTGGCATAATGGTTAAGGTGTTTACCTTACAGACACAAGGTGCAGGGTTTGATTCTCACATGGGGTAATTGGCTAAGCTTAAAATGGCCCACAAGGGCACTTAGCCTAGTACTAATCTATGAACCTATGAACCTATGGCATATAAATGAATTAGCATGGTGAGAAATGCAGTAGTGTTGTGCAACATAAACTACTTCAAGGCTCACAGTCTGTGAACTACATTAGTTTCTTCTGAACAAATGAACATAAAAATGTTTTTCAAAATATGGAATACTTTTGGGGGGGAGTGGCCAAGGATGAACACAGGATAGCAGCAGATTTCTTCAGCTCCACCAATTTCATTACATTGACAGGAATTAATTACTTAAAAAATTAATTCTTGAAGTAATTTTCTTTCTAAATATGTTTGTTTTATATAGTTCTTGAACTATATCTAAAAAAGAAAGGAAATCTTAATAATATTCCTGTCAGAAATTACTTTGGAAATTTTCCTGTCAGTTTATCAGTCTGAAATGAGTTCCAGTAAGACAAATTCTCAAGACTCCAGCATCAAGAAAGAACTTCAGTCTCTGATAATTATAGTCCAGCAACTTACTGCTAAGATGGATAAAATGGATACTAAAATAGACACTTTCATAGAAAAACTACAAAACAAATAGACTTGTTACATATGGACCTGCAACAACAGAAGATCCAGATGACAGGCATAGAAGAAGCTGTGAATGACATGGAAAATAAAATACAAGAAGAGGAAATCAACATTGAGTTTCTGCTGAAACAAAATACACATTTACAAACAAAGCTGGATGACCTGGAAAATAGATCTAGGCTAATAACATTAGGATTTTGGACTGCCAGAAAATATTGAAGGTAACAATATTACTTCTTTTTAACAACATGGCTCCCTAAAACTTTAGATTTACCAGGAGCATTCTCTTTTGGTATCGAAAGAGCACATAGATCTATAGCTAATACTAACTCTAACAAAACTATCCTAGATCAGTTATAGTTAGATTTCTATCATCTTTGATAAAGAGATGGTTCTTAAATCTGCTTGGGCTAAAGCTCCTGTTAAGTTTAATGAGACAACTGTGCGTTTTGACAATGACTATTCTTCCATGGTAATTGCTAAAAGAAAAGTTTTTCTGCCACTAATAAGGGAGCTTAAAAGCACAGTTTAAAACATACCTTCTGTTTCCTGCCAAGCTTAAAATCTTCCTTCCTGATGGTCCTAAGGTCTTCGATGATTTAAACTCTGCTTTACTGTTTGTCAAAGAAAAAAGGATTTTGGATAAAATAGAAGAAATGGAATGGGCTAGTTCTTCATTAAAGAGATTGGCAACTGAAGCTTCCTGGAAGACTTCAGAGAAGAAGAAGAGACTAAAAAACAAATGATTTGTTATATGTTTTTTTTCTCTCTCATCATTTTAGTTCATTATTAATCTTTATGAATATAGTTCCTGCATTTCCAGAAAGCCACACATATTTTGGAAAAGATTTAATCAAAGTTATTCTCTATGTGCAAATAAATGTTTTGTTTCATAACCAGTCAAAATGCCTGAGGATTTAATGGCAGGCTGTGACTCGATTTGTTTTTCTTTCTGAAAAAAGTAAGGTTAGTAATTTGATACATTTTTTATCTTTACCCTTTTTTTTCCTTCTTCTTTTATTATTTTCTTTGTTTAAACAATGACATTCTATTTAGATTATGTAGTGGGTAAAGGGTGGGGGAGGGCAGGGAGAGAACAGTAATGAAAATATCATTAATAGAATAATAACATATTTATTTCTTGTAAAAGTTTATAAGTTCTTCAAATGCTATTTCTAATTATACTTTCTTGATTATACTGCTTATGCTTGTTTGTAAATAATCTGTCATGCTTTAACTAATAATAATCAGAACTAAATAAGAGTAAATAATATGTTTTATTTTTAACTCTATTAATATAAACAGTAAGTAACATTCCATTGTATATACTTCTTACAGCTTTCTCTTACATTTTTTATTTCTGCCTCACTCCCTTTTATTTTCTACTCTTTTCTTTTCTTTATTAATATATAGAATGCTTTTGACTGTGTGGGCACAGTGAATAATAGGATTTGTATGAAAATTGAGTTGGGAGAAGAATGCTGAGTTTTATTGCTTGTTGGTAATTTTGAGTTTAATTTCACTTGCATAGAGGCTGTGATGATCTGTGGAATACATTGTGGAGGTTCTGTCATGTTTAGATGCATTTACACTGCTAAATGAATGTTTGTCACTAGTTTTTAATAAGTTTCCCGCCAAAATGTTAAGAGAGACAATCTGGGATGTGGGCTGTCTTATGCACAATGTCCTTGAGTTACCTCAGAATCTTCAAATCACAGAATTCTCACAGAGAAACTGAAGCAGTTAGTATAAACATTGACAAGGTTATCACACTGACACACCACAGATTCAGGAAAAATACTCTGTTCATAAAATATGTCAGTTATAATGAGTTTAAATGATGTCGTTTCTTGTAGTAAGTAAATGTCTTATTTTAGAAGGCATAAAAAATGAAACATTTATTTAAATGTTTTTGAAAATCTACTTAACAGCAGCATAATAATCTGTGTTAAAATTTGTGTTCCAAACATATACTTTACTATAACTCATTTAATTCATCTGATTGACAAACATAAATAATCTTATAACTCTATTCTGGAAGAAATGTCATGTGATATATTTTAAAGCAGTAGGTTAGCATGATTGTAAAATCTGGTTACCAATATGTGTTTGCTGTGCATTATTTTGTATAAAGCAGACATATTTATTCTAGGGACAGCAAGTAGGATAGTGCTCTACAAAGACACAACTCAGTGAGATCAGATATATATATATATATATATATGTGTGTGTGTGTGTGTGTGTGTGTGTGTGTGTGTGTGTGTGTGTATGTGTATGTGTGTGTGTGTGTGAGTGTGATGGCTTTTTTTCTGAGAATCTGCATAACTATCCAATATGATTTATAATAATTTCTATGAATACAATATTTTACTCTATTGACAAAATGAATGTTTGCCACAAGTTTTAATAAGTTTCCCGCCAAAATGTTAAGGGAGACAATCTGGGATGTGGGCTGTCTCATGCACAGTGTCCATGAGTTTCCTCAGAAGCTTCACTCACAGAATTTTCACAGAGAAACTGAAAGCAGTTAGTATAAACATTGACAAGGTTATCACACTGACACACCACAGATTCAGGAAAATACTCTATTCATAAAATGTGTCAGTTATGATGAGTTTAGATGATGTAGTTTCTTGTAGCAAGTAAATATCTTATTTTAGAAGGCATAGAAAATGAAACATTTATTTAAATGTTTTTGAAAATCTACTTAACAGTAGCATAATAATCTGTGTTAAAACTTGTGTCCCAAACATATACTTTACTATAACTCATTTAATTCATCTGATTGACAAGCATAAATAATCTTATAACTCTATTCTGGAAGAAATGTCATGTGATATATTTTAAAGCAGTAGGTTAGCATGATTGTAAAATCTGGTTACTAATATGTGTTTGCTGTGCATTATTTTGTATAAAGCAGACAGATTTATTCTAGGGACAGCAAGTAGGATAGTGCTCTACAAAGACACAACTCAGTGAGATCAGATATATATATATATATATATATGTGTATGTGTGTGTGTGTGTGTGTGTGTGTGTGTGTGTGTGTGTGTGTGTGTGTGTATGTATGTATATATGTGTATGTGTATATGTATGTGTGTGTGTGTGTGTGTGTGTGTGTGTGTGTGGGTATGTGTGTGTGTGTATATGTGTGTGTGTATATGTATGTGTGTGATGGCTTTTTTTTTTTAGGTAATAACGCAGGTGTTTCTGAGAATCTGCATAACTATGCAATATGATTTATAATAATTTTTATGAATACAATATTTTACTCTATTGACAATAATGAGTTTAAGTAAATGCTCATATACAAACAATTCAAGATTTTTTTGGAAGCTGTTGATAGAATTCACATGACAGAAAATAGATGCATCTTAATGCATGTAATGTCTGAATCATATTAGCCAAAGTTTTTGATTTAAATGAATGTTAGAACATAATTTTCTCTCCTCTTGATTTCTAACATTAAGATTATTTGAATGCTATTAGAATACAAGTGTTATATATTACATAGATCTATATAATAGTATGAACAGTTTTTAAAAAAAAAAAAAGTTTATTTTAGTTTATATGATGCTGTTTTACCAAATGTGTAGTTTTGTCTTGATAGATAATTGAATTGAAAACTGTTAACCTCAGTTAAATATAATTAGTATTAAATTGATAAGGTGGTAGCTGAGGTACTGCTGCTTAGGGTAGGGGGTAACTTGAGTAGTAAATACTGCTCTAAGTTGGAGTTTTCAACTCCAGGCGGGATGCAAGGTTTAATCCTTACATTATTTTCACTTGTTCATTGTTATATGTATATAGTTTTGACATCCACAATATATTTTGTACACTCATTGTCACTACAAACAAAATTGAATCCTATACAAAATCCCATAAGAGATTTAATAAATACAGCTATATTTAAAGGTACACCTAAAAGAGGAGATGTAACATTATTTATCTTGTTATTTGTTATTTCGATCATAAGATTCTTGAGTTTTAAAAATGCCAAATGACATCTTTAAAAGGAATTTCTTTAAACATTAATGGATTGAATAATCCGTGTAAAATGGCAAGCCTAATAAGATACATTAATCTACACAAGGCCAATCTAGTCTTCCTGCAAGAAACCCATCTCTTGAAAAAAGATATTGATAAACTAGCCACTAAATAGTATACAGTATTCGTTAGTCCAGAGCACACTCAGACAAAAAGCGGAGTGGCTATTTTATGGAATAAAAGTATGCCCATTCCTAAAACCATTAAGTCTTATCAGGATGACAAAGGAATGTTTTGTATGGTTACAATACAAATTAATGGGAAGACTTACATTTTAATTAATGTATATTGGATACCTGGAATTGGTATTAATACAGTGAAACATCATATTGATAAGATCATATCATTCTCTGTAGGGGATATTATTTTAGCTGGTGATTTTAATTGTATACTACATGAAAGTGATACTACCACTATAAAGAAAAGAAGAATTACATCTAATGCAAAACATTTAAATGATTTTGCTAATTCTTATCATTTGAATGATATTAATAATCAGATAGAGTCAAAATCATTACCATACACCTTTTTTTCTAACAGATACAAAACTTATTCAAAAATAGATAGGGTCTTTATTTCTAACCAGATGGTAACAGATTTAATTAATTCCAAAATCATTTCATGTCCTATATCTGATCATAACTCAATTGTTTTGAATTCATGATAAAAATACTCATAATGTTCAGATCAAAAGGATACCAGCATACTTAACTCAGCTAAAAGACTATAAAGAATATATACTTTCAGAAGTACAACATTTTTAGACATAAATAATACTCCTGAAGTCTCCATTGTCTATGTTTGGGATGCCTTAAAATCATATCTATATGGACAAAGTATCAGATGGTATAATAACAAAAGGAAATCTTGGGATAAGGAATTGTTAGATATTCAAAGTAAACTAGACTCTTATAAACATAATAATAAAGAAAATATTATGGACAAGAAAGTTATTGAAGAAATAAACAAACTAAATGAGAAATACAAAGAAATTTTAACTCATAAAGTTAAAATAACTTTAGAGAAATACAAGTTTTTGTCTTAATGATGGTATTATACCAGTGATATATAAAATCCTTTCTAAAACTACATATTCATTAATACATAAGGTTTTTATTCTGGCCCAAACTGAGTTAATAACCCCCCCCATCTTGGCAATATACATTTATTTCACCAATTTTAAAACCTAATAAAGATCCAACTAGATGTTCTTCATATAGACCCATCTCATTACTTAATGTTGATTATAAAATGTTTATGAGTATTTTTGCTGATAGATTGAAGACAATTATCCCTGGCATTATAGACATAGATCAGACGGGCTTCATTGTAAATAGAAATACTTTTGATAATATAAGAAGAACTTTAACATTAATTGATTTTGCAAATAGGAAAAGAAAGATTTAACACTTATTAGTCTTGATATAGGTTCAGCATTTGATTCAGTAAGTTGGGACTATCTGTTTACCTTACTGAAATGCACAAATTTCTCTGATGCATTTGTAAATTTAATTGAGCATTTATACAAAGGAACGCTGGCTTATATTAAGGTAGGAACATATGTTTCACAAAAATACCCATTCTTAAAGGTACAAAGCAAGGATGTCCACTTTCTCCACTATTATTCATTTTAGTAATGGAGCCTTGGGCTAATTTGATTAGAAACAGTACTGACATAGAGGGTTTTGAAATAGAAGAAAATACAACATCAAAAATTCAACTTTTTGCAGATGATGTTCTAATTACTTCAGCAGGATCTAATTCTTCTATGCAGTCTTTATTTGATAAAATGATGAATTTTAAAAGTATTTCTGGTTTAATATTCAATGAAGAAAAACTAAAATACTACCTATATATACATGAAAAAATACTCTCATTAGTGATTTTACTAAATATGTACCCAACTCAGGTCAGATAACTTATTTAGGTATAATACTATCTAAAGATATTAAATCTAATATATATAATAACTATAATACCTGTTTTCTTAATATACAAAATCTTTTTAATACCTGGAATAATATGTTTTTTACTATGGAGGAGAGACTTACAATTATTAAAATGATAATATTCCCCAAGATTTTATACTTAATACAATCAATAATACTTTCACCTACAAAAATAACTATCAAGAAACTGAATACACTAATGTTAAATTTCTTATGGGCACCTAATAGACCTAGGATTGCATTAAAGAAACATACGAATAGCTGGTCTCAAGGGGGTATTTCTTTTCCAGACTTTAATTTATATATTATCTCTTCAATTATAAAAGTTATTACTTTATTAATAGATCAGTCATATGTCAAAATGGAAAGATTATTGGGAGCTAATTAGTATGCACTTCATGAAAATCTCCTTAACACATAAAAATATGATTATAAATAACTCCATGTTGTGGTTGCTAAAGGAATTTTGTACTTCACCTATTACACCTAAACATATGGTCTGTTACCCATTAAATATTATTATTAGTTATCGTAACTTTATATTCATGCACCCTAAGTATAGGGAATGGAATTTTATTGTATTCCTATAATTTATACTCAGGGTATGCTTATGTCATCTACTTCTGAAGGAGCTCATTTAGCTATAGATAATAATCTAAAGTACTGGTATCAGCTGATATCTGATAATAAAGTTAAAAATCTAGATTTCTTAAAACAAGAATTTGATCTAAGAGAAACTTGCTGGTTAGAGGTTCAGATCTTTAGACAACATCTCATTGATAGAATAGATCTAATGTCTATAACAGTTAAAGAATCTATTCCAAAACTGATTGATTACTTGATAATAAATTTACAGCATAAAGTTTCTGATAAAGGTAAACTTTCATATATACATAAAATTATCAGACAAGAAACTTTTTACAATGTAGATTCATACTGGAATTATTTCACCTCTATTAATGGGGACCCACCAACTCAACAAGATAAACAATATATATTGGAATCTGCTTATAGAACTACATCTTCCATTGTCTGGAGACTTTATACATGGAAATTTTTACATAGATCTTTTATACACCTTTGATGATGAATAAAACTAATAATAAAGATAATCTATGTAAGAGATGTAATGTAGAAATTAATGCTGACTGGGCTCATATATTTTATGACTGTATGAAGTTGAAAGAATACTGGAAGTCAATTAATGAATTTTTGCAGGCTCTTTTTACAGATAATTTCATTATTTCTAAGTCTCTTATATTATTCAACACACCTGTACCTCAATGTGTTAAAAGATTAAGCTTCCCTTGTTATGGTCTATCCTAGCAGTGGCTAGGAAAATAATAACTAGAAATTGGATTTCAGATACACCTCCTTCGTTCAATGAATTTAAAAATGTTATGAATATAATGTGTCATATGGAAATAAGCACAATTAGAATGAGAACAACTAGAAAAACATCACATTTTATTGTATGGGATAATTTACAAAATCTGTTAAAAAAATTCTAATTTCAATAGCACAGTATTTTAGTTTAATTAATTGATCTGATTGTAGTGGATGTCTTTGTAAATACTTTAGTTGTTTTGTTGAATATTATAATAATACATATTTTTAATTATTTGTATAAAATTGTTATGATATTTCTCTTATATGTTAAAACAATAAACTTGTTTTGAAAAAAAAAAAATATGGAATACTTTTTTTTAAATAACAGTAAATTCTATAATAAATACATGATGAGTGTGTACATTAAATCTAAAGGCACTGAACTGTGTAAGATACTATAGTTGTGTTACTTGCAAATGAAATAGTAAAGCTTAGTGTGACACATTCTGAAATACTAATCTCTATGTTACTTTCCATGAAAGTGTGATTATAAATTCATGTATGAGAATATAAAGACTCTGGATCTTTGTTTACTGAGATTATGAGGAAGCCTGCTGGTGCTTAACTATAAAAAAGGATACCTTCGTTTCTATTTTGGCAACAGTATGAAGATTGTGCTTTGTGGTGTAGTGATTAAGGCAGGAAAGTACACTGCTGACTGCAGAATAGGTTATGTCAGAGAATCTGAAAAAAGCGGACAAATCTCCATAACAAATAATACACAACAGCTACCACTTCAGCAATATTGGGGCTACTGCCCTTGTGGAAGCAAATTCCTTATCTTCTAGATATAGAAAGGTTTACCTTGAATCTCATGATGTTGTTTGAAAGGAAGAAGGCAGAAGTGAGATGAGGTAATTCTGGGAGATCTGAGGTGGAAAAGAAGTACCTACCGTTTATGAGAGTTCTGAAGTGAAAGAGTAGTTCCCACTTTGGGTGAGTACTGCAAAACACATTACAAAACTACTGAGAATTGTTAAAATGCAGGGGTAGGGATCATATCTCTCAACATCTCTGCATTAAAAATTGTAGCACTGACCTTTAAAAATCATAGCAGAGGGTCTGAAAGAGAAGTATTTTGTATTTTTTCACAATAGAAAGTCTTTATAGAATTTTTGTAGTTAGTGATAGTGAATTTTTGTATATGCTTAGTTTATGTATTTAATAAAATTATTTACCCATAAAAAGTCTCACTTTATTAGGTACATCATAAATCTAGGAGGAGCATAGCTAAAAACTGAGGGTCAAAATCATAGCTCTGTTCCTAAATCACAGCAGTTGAGTGGTATGGCAGCGATATACAAAAGGCTGTCACCCAAATAAATGCTGAGTAAGATACTATAGCAATAACCCACGCCTGGGTGTGGGTAATGCTGGATTTACCCAAGGTTGGTGTGGTTTGGTCACGAGGGCGAAGCCCGAGTGGCCATACAAAGCCAACTGTGGGTATATCCAGCATTACCCACACCCAGAAGTGGGTTATTGCTATTATACAATGACATTATTTAAGAAAAAAAAATTACTTTTCTTAAATAATGGCATTGTATAATGCCTCCCTGCTGCCCTTTCGCAGCTGTCTGGTATTCTGCGGCAGTTCTGATGTACTGCGCATGCGCATGCCTACGCAGTACATCAGAGCTATGGGCAAAAGCAACGGACAAAGCAAGATCTCAGTTGCTTTTTAAAAACAGTTTTGCTATGTTAAATGAGTTTAACATTGCGAGACAGCTTTAAAAAAAGCAACGGAGAATATCCGTTGCTTTTTTAAAGCTGTCTGGCTATGTTAAACCCATTTTTAACATAGCGAGACAGTTTAGAAAAAAGCAACGGAGAAAGCAAGATCTCCGTTGCTTTTTAAAAACTGTTTTGCTATGTTAAATGAGTTTAACATAGCGAGACAGTGTGAAGCAATGGAGATCTTGCATTCTCCGTTGCTGTAAAAAAAAAAGAGTTATAGTAATGGACAAAGTCCGGGTGACCGGACCTTTTTCCATTACTATAACTCTGATTTACAACGTGTATGCTGACCAATCAGCGTGCACATTTTTGAATATTTAATGGGGGGGTTGTTGTATAACAGTTGATTTAGTAACTCTTATTCATGGGGATAAGTACTTAAGCAAAGACGTTGTTTTATTTTCTTATAAATGCTTGTTTTCAAATTGTATTTTATCTGGGCTGAAAGAAGTGCATTTTATTTAATTCTGAAACACATAAAATTGTTTACTAATGCAATTTGAAAAGCAAGCATTTTGCTTAAAAGCTTAATCGTTTAGCTAATTCCAAATGAAATACTACAGCTTATACAAAAAGTTCTTATTAATTTCTCGATATAGTGTGCTCAAAAGCATATGCATACAGTTAAACAGAAAAGTGTTTCACAGGCTCACCTACATAATAAATTTGGGTATGATATGTGTTACAATTCTGTGAAATGGTGTCAGTGTTTTGATGCAGAAAACTGAGGCTGATTGTTTTTGCTTTCCTTGTTTATTTGTATAGTGTTTACATGGGATTAGCTCACTGGTCAAAGTGAAGCATTAACAAAAGAAACCCTTGTCCATGCCAGTTGCTAGTTATGGCCAGTCTTCTTCTTGCTGTTTTTGCCATGTGCAAACTTCATGTTGGCAGATATTAGAATACTGGAATAACACAGTTATTTTATCACTGTTAAAATGAAGAATCTTTCATTTTCATAGGTTCATAAATGTATAGTAGCCTAACGACCACTAGGATCCTTATAAACCTAGCCATGCAACCCATATCTGACCCACAAATTTGATTTATTAGGGGGTGATTTACTGATTGTTTCTGTTCATCAGAAACAGAGGCATCAGACCAGGGATGAATTTCTAATAAACCATACACTGGTCCAGACTGTGCTTAAATAGGGTTAGGAAGGAATTCTTCTTCAGATGGATGGGGAGCCTTTACCAGAGAATGGGAATTCTCAGAGAAATACATCTGTCTCTCCAAAATGTTCTATTTATGTCACAAGCAAATTTTAGGTCTTTTGATCTAGTAGTTCTGACACTGTTCGGTTTGTAGATGTGCAAAAGGTTTATCAAAATGGGTCCAGGCATGTCTTGTTTGCCAGGTAAAGATCAGCTTTCAGACATCTGCATGCTATCGAGTAAAGAGAAAGGGCATTGAGGTGATCAGCTTAGGATATTGTGTTTACTCCCTGTATTTTTTTTAAGGAATCTTTCTGGATGTTCCAGTTGCTGTGTGTGTCTGGTCAGGTACAAACTGAAGGGGGTAACATACTCTATGACAGGTCTGATGAGAGCCAGGAACAGTGGTACTATGACCTCTCTGGATCTAAATGACATGCCCTTTCTTATAAGTTGAGCAACACTGAAGGATTTTTTTACTACCATGGGCACATGTTAGTCAAATGCTAGGTTACTATCTATATGAGCTTCCAGATCCATGACTAAAGATCCATGATTATTGAATCAACTTTTAGGAGTGTTTTATTGATGACGTAGTTACATGGGGTGGCCAACTTCTCAAAGGGGTACTATGATGCATTTCTTGGCACTGAGTTTTAAGTCAAGGCTATGGCAGCAAGGACATGTCTGTGTTAGACCTTCCTGAATGGTGTTTTTGTCCATGTGGATTCAGTGACTACTTCCAGTTTGCAATTATCTGCAAACTTGGTCAGCCAGAGGCCTTTGACATTGGCTTTGACATCCAAGAAGAAAATACCAAACAGAATGCAGCCCAGCCCAACACAGAGTCCTGAGGTATTCCATTGGTGACTGTCTTCTTTGTGGATGAGGCCCCACTTATCCTAACCTTTTGGTTCCTATCCATGAGCCAGCTAACTATCCAGCATGTTATAAAGGGGTTTATACCTAGTTCCATACGTTTGTTGACAATGCATGAGTGGTGTATTGTATCAAATGCTTTAGCCAGATCTAAGTAGGCAGCAGGCACCACTTTCCTGTCATCCATTGCCTTAGTGACCTTTTTAAAAATGTCCCTCAAGTTTGGGAAGCATGACCTTTGTTCCCATCTCTGGGCCAGTAATAAAGGAGCCTGAATCCTCACCACTGACACTGAAGAGGGACTTACATTTGGAACAAAAATAGATACACACAGTATTTCCAAATGCAGTTCTCCGCATCAAGCCCAATTTCCCTTAAAAGCACACAGGGAACACACTCAGTCCATGGTCTGGGTCTCTCTCTCTCTCTCTCTCTTTCTCCATCCAGGTCCCCAGTAAGACTCCCCACTGGCACAGCTATAGAGTTGAGTCCTCATCCAAGTGTCCAAGCCAAGTACCCCACCACTCTCTCTGTGAAACCAGTTCTTTATGTCTCTGCTCCAAGCAGCTGACATACACACTCTTGGAGATTTGATTTGCGTAAACATACACGCACACACAAACGCACACACACACACACACACACACACACACACACACACACACACACACACACACACACACACACACACACACACACACACACACACACACACACACACACATATGCACACACACACACACACACACACCTGGGAAAGGCTGGCACAGATTTACTAGTTATGCCCCCTTCTGACCAGACTATAAGGTAGTTACTGTCACCAGACACTCCAAAGCCAGCAACCCTAAGGTTCTTACAAGGGTACCAAATTATAGTGAGTGAAATTAATATTAATGAAAATGGTAGTGTTTAACCAATGCAGTAAGACTTTCAGGAGTGACCACAGAGTCACCAAATAGATGCACATACTCTCAAAGGATAAAATATTCTCTAAAGGACCAGCCACAATGCAAAGTTTAAATATATTTAATAATAAATAATATCATTTTTGTCCTAGATTACAGAATGAAATCACATACATCTAGTCATCTGACTTCTGGTTCCCATGCTACCCCCATTGCTAGAAACTGAACCAGAATTTAGCACATATGTGTTAATATATACACAGGCAGAGCTTTGCAGAGATGTGTTATAGCATCTGGAAGGTATAGAACCATAAAACACTTCAACTCTTCCTACAGGAGCTAAGAAACCATTCTCTGATACAGATGTTTAGTCTCTAGCTGTAATCAGAATTTAAGATTACATTTTTATAGCCTAAGTTAAGTAATTTAATTTCTTATTATATTTCAAAATCAGCTGGACTAAGATTAACCACTTCTCTTCCAGTATCATCTGTTAAAACATATACATTTAACCAGCTGCAATACAGTCAGGACCCACTATTGGTACATTTTTAACACAAGTAACTTTACAAATACATTCTTCAACACAAGCATCTGAACAAATCAGTTTGATATACCAATGACATATAATTATTTATAAAATTCCAGCTAGCACTGCTGAATAAGACGTTATGTACTCACCATAACGTTCCATCTGAGTAGGAATCTTCATTTGTCTGCAACCTTTGGGATACAGATCCGATCTCGGATCCGAGCTGGCAACTTCTGTCACAGCATAGATCCGAGCTCCTAGCTCCTCCCTTTACCCATAATCCCCTACCAACCCTGACTGACCTCAGATCAAGTTTGCCTCATAGCACAGCTAATACTGTGTCCCAGACGGAACTAATCTAAAGTACCCCAAGTAGGATCATTTTGGTCAGGGGGAAGGAGGGGGCGATGGTTGCAGACAAATGAAGATACCTACTCAGATGGAACGTTATGGTGAGTACATAACTTCTTAATCTGAAGTAGGAACTTCATTTGTCAGCAACCTTTGGGACAGAGTCCCCAGCTACCTAAATCTTGGGTGGCCTTCATGGAAGAATATTCCAGAGCACTGCAGAGCCAAAAGACGCCCTACCTCGGGAGACAATATCTACTTTATAGTGGCTGATAAATGTATGAGATGAAGCCCAAGTGGCTGCGGAACAAATGTCATCCAGGGAAACCCTAGCCTTAAAGGTAGCCAATGTAGCAACGGCCCTAGTAGAATGAGCACGGACTCCCTGAGGTGCAGGCCTTCCCAAGCTCTGATATGCTAAGAGAATACAACTAGATATCCATCGGGAGAGGGTAACTTTAGAAACCGACTTGCGGGTTGTTTTGGCAAAGGAGACAAACAACTGATCGGATTGCCTATGACCAGTAGTTCGATGAATATAAAAACGTAGTTGTCTGTGCACGTCTAAAGAGTGCAGCTTATACTCTCCTTTGTTTTGATAGTTGGGGAAGAATACTGGAAGATTAATAGATTGATTAATGTTAGCTTCCGAAGATACCTTAGGTAGAAAAGACGGATTGATCCTGAGGTGAACTCTGTCTGGGTGGAAGACCAAATACGGTGGTTTGACACAGAGAGCCTGGAGTTCCGAGACCCTCTTGGCTGAAGTTATGGCCACCAAAAAGGCCGTTTTCCAAGAGAGGTATTTAAGATCAACAGTGGCCGCCAGTTCGAAAGGGGGGCTAGTCAAGGCCTGCAAAACTAGGGATAAATCCCATGGAGGTACCACCTCTTTGACCGGGGGCCTGAGGAGGAAGGTACCCTTAAGGAAGGTCTTACACAGTTTGGAAGTAATAAGCGGGCCTGACTCCTGCCCTACATGATAGTGTGAAATTGCTGCAAGTTGTACCTTGACCGTGGAGGAACTAGCCCCCTGGTGAAAGAGAGAAGTTAGAAAATCTAGAACCGATGCTACCGGCGCCGTAAAGGGATCTAAATGACGGTGCTCTACCCAAAAGATAAAAAATTAAGCTAATTTAAGCTAAAAAGAGTGAAATTAGCGCTAAGGGAAACCTAAACACACACACAAACACTCGCTCAAAAAGAGTATAAGAAAAAAAGAGAAAACTTTCTTTTCTCACAAAATCTGACCAAGAGCTCTGGAATCTAGCTGTTGCTTGAAGAGCGGTAAACTAGATCTGGGGTCAGTCAGGGTTGGTAGGGAATTATGGGTAAAGGGAGGAGCTAGGAGTTCGGATCTATGCTGTGATAAAAGTTGCCGGCTCGGATCCGAGATCGGATCCATATCCCAAAGACTGCTGACAAATGAAGTTCCAACTTCAGATTTTATTTTAGACATCCACTTCCCTACTTCTCCTCGCCTTGCTGGCAACATCTCATATTGTCACAACCTTCCTTTTACATAGCCAAACTAGGATAGCTCCAGTGTCTGGAGATCTCTTATGTCCTTGCTAATAATTTCCATGATAATTCTTTCCATGGCTTTGCAAATTAGACTAGTCAGTCTAATGGGTCTTTAGTTTCTAGGATCTGTTGAAGGTCCTTCCTTATGAAGGGGGATGACCATCACAGTCCTCTATTTATGTAGCACAAAGGCTGTTTTAAGACTGTAATTAAATAGTAACTCCAGGGGTCCCGATAAGTCATATTTTAGATTGTTCAAGAGGCATCCCGGGATGCTATCAAGGCTCACTGAAGCTGTGTTCTTGGCTTGCACTAGCACACCCAATACATGCTCCCTAGTTATAGCTGGAGGGATTATGTTTGAGTATATTTCTTAGGAAAAGGTTGGGAGTGAGAGGGGGATAAATCTGGAACTGGATTTGTCCACTAACAAGTTCGCTACATTGCCAAGCTTGGTGAATGTGGAACCATTAACCATCAGTGCAGCACATTGCTGTTTACTATCCTTGATGTTTCTGACAGCTGAAAAAGGCCTTATGGTCATTTTTCACTTAGGAGGCTATCTTAACCTCAAAGTTGGCTTTGTTTGACCTAATTAGTCCTCTTATTTGTCTAATTAGTTTGATGAGAGAGTTTTTTTTATCTTTATGGGAATTACTCTTCCTGATTTTTGTCATAATTTTTCCCTGTTGTTGTATATCCTGTTTAATTTGGGATGCCACCAGGGCAATTTGTTTCTGGGGCTAGTTCCAGGTTTTCTTCTGGTAGGCCACTATGCAACCATTGATATGGTTGTACAGAGTTCCTAAGACCAATTCAGCATTGACTGCTCTATTTTCAGGGATTGGAAGGGCACTGAATTTTGACAAACTATCACTTAATAAAAAGTAGTGGCCTTGGAATAGTTCCTAACTGTTGCTGGATTTACTGGGGTTATGAAGTTGATTTTGATTTCCAAGGAGCCAGATTTATGGTTGGACCATACAAGGGAGGATGAGACATTGTGGAGTGCAGCATTCCCCCATATTTGTGATTACCACCCCTATCCTTCTACTACCAGTAACAGCAACAGTATGGCAACACAATTCAACACTTTCTGTACAAATTCCATCCTCTCACTTTCAAAGTCTCACATTAATACATCTCCAGTTATCCCAAATAATTCCAGGGACACTACAGATACCTTTTCCTTTAAACCTGTTCAAACTCTAACCATAAAAAATTGCTTTCTAAACTCAAAACCACTACCCTTGCTGCAGACAACCTACTTTCTTAATTCCTAAAAATAACAGCTGATGCCATTGCCTATACTGTCAGTAGTCTGATCTACTGATTTATCTCATATCACTACATCACCATATGCTGGAAAATATCTTATGTTATTTCTCTGCACAAAGGTGGCAGCTCCATCAAGTTCTCCATCTACAGACCCATTATTATTTTACCATCCCCTTCCAAACTATTAGAAAAATGTATCCACATGCAGCTCTTACACTGCTTACTTTCTAAAATCTTCCTATTTAACACACAGCATGGTTTCCGCCGAAACCACAGTACAAAAACTGCCCTCCTAAGTTTTACTAATACCATAAACCATCATAGAAATAATGGGAAACTAGTTTCCTCCATCTTCTTATAAGTTCATAGGTAGGTACTAGGCTATCTGCCCAAAGGCATTTATAAGCCTAGCCGGAATGTGTTGGCTTTCGCCACCCCCTTAGATTAGTTCCCTGTGCTTCTGTCCAGCAGAGCCACTGAAGTGATCCCCGGGGTAAACTTTCTGTTTCCCATCCACTCGTCAAGGTTTCTCTTGAAGAGTGTTAGTGAGGAGCTCTGCCTAATGTAGACTGGAATCTTGTTCCAGAGCATGAGAAGTCTCTGGGACAGGAATCTATCCCACCAGCACATCCTATTTATTGTTGTGGTGAGGTTTAGATCCCTAGAGTGTGTGGCATGAGGGGATATGGTTTTCTTTAGGTGGAGCGTGTCCATCAATTCTGGGTTGGACATGGCCTTGTATGTCAGGCAGAGATCACCTCTGAGTAGGCGGCATGCAACCGAGTACAGCTGGAGTTTCTTCAGTTGAGCTGCATAGGGCATCTGTTTGAGGCCAGTGATCCTCTTGGTGATGTACTTCTGCAATCTTTCCAGCTGTTGCAGGTGTCTTGTAAGGTACATCCCAAATGGGGCGTTGTACTCTATGATGGGTCTGATGAGTGATGTGTAGAGGGGCACAATGACCTCTTTTGATCTAGATGCAAACCCTTTTGTGATTAGGTGGGCCACATAGAAGGATTTTCTAACCACTTTGGCAATGTGATTATCAAAGGAGAGATTACTATCTACTTGGGTCCCAAGATCCCTTATTACGTCTTCCGTATTTAGGGGACTACTAACTATGTGGTGGTTTGTGGGCACTTTGTTTTTTCCAAAGGGGATGACTATGCACTTTTTGGGATTTAGCTTGAGGCCATGATTTTGACACCAGGTATCTGTCTCAGTGAGACCCTTTTGGAGGATGTTTGTGTCAGCCAAGGGGTCAATTATAGCCCCTAGTTTGCAGTCATCTGCGAACCTGGTCAGCAATAGTCCTCCTGTGCTTGCCTGTACCTCTGAGAAGTATATGCTGAACAGGAGGGTTCCCAAGACTGAGCCGTGGGGAACGCCACTTGTAACCGGTTTAGAGTCAGACCTAGCTCCCGCAGCTCTTACCATGTGGATTCTGTCCTTGAGACAGTTGGCAACCCATCTCGTGATGTAAGGGTTTATGTTCAGGCTGATGAGCTTGTCTATAAAACCAGAATGGGGAATGGTGTTGAAGGCCTTTGCAAGGTCAAGGTAGGCTGTGGGGACCACTTTTCCCTCTTCTATAGCCTTGGTAACTGTCTCAAAGAAGTCCACCAGGTTTAGGAGGCATGATCTTCCCTTAACAAAGCCGAACTGGGTAGGGTCCAGTGTTTGGAGGTTCCCAATGTCTGTTAATGAGATCCATGATGATGCACTCCATAGCCTTGCAGACCAAGCTAGTCAGGTTTATAGGACGATAGTTCCCAGGGTCTGTTGTGGCTCCACCTTTGTGGAGCAGAATAACCGTTGCCGTGCACCACTCTAGTTCATCTTTGAGCTCATGTAGGACGCAGCCTGGGACACTGTCCGGTCCCATTGATGCTGTGTTTTTGGCTTTGGAGAGGGCTGTTTTAACCTGAGTGTCTGTGATTTTAGGGGCACTACATTCTTCTGGTATGGTAATGGGCCCTTTTGGGGGTGGGGGGGGCTGAAGTCTGCACTGAACCTGTCTGCCAGGATGTTGGCGATATCAGTCGGTTCAGTGTATTTTGTGACATTCTGCACTAACTCCAAGCAGATCTGAGAATTGCCACTTAGATTCTTGACATAGCTAAAGAATGCCTTGTGGTTATCTTTGGAGTCCTTGGCAATTTTTCTTTCGAAGCTAGCCTTGGATGATTTTTTATGAGGGATCGTAGTTTCTTGCTGATACTGATCAGGGATGTCTTCCCTTCTTGGGATTTTACTCTTTTCTGTACTAGTTTCCTCCTTCTATTGTATAACCTGTCTATGGCAGGGGTCCACCAGACTGGTTTCCTTTTCTTGGAGGAGTGAGTCTTGGTTTTGCTTGGGATAGCACGATCCATGCATTCTTGTAAGTGCCCGTAGAGTGCATTAGTAAAGGATTTTGCAGCTTGGGCAGCGTTATCCTTTAGCATGGGGGATTTGAAACTTTCCACCTCAGTCTTAAGTAACGTGAAGTTTGCTTTTGAAAAGTTTTTCACGGTGGTTTCTTTGACCGGGGGTGGGGTGGAATGTGGATATCCGGAGTGATTAGTTTATGGTCAGGTCTAACCAGCGAGGGGTTGACCACCGGTGTGGAACACGGGTCACCCATGTTGGTGATGACCAGGTCCAATATGTTGTCACCTCTGGTGGGGGTGTTGACCTTGGATCTTGGATCTATCCAAAGCATTCCACACTGTCTCCCAACAGAAACGTCTGGATGAACTCTCTACACTACAACTGAGTCACTCTTCTCTAGCATGGTTCCACAGTTACTTATCAGGCAGACAGCAATCTGTCAAAATGCAAAAAGAAATATCATCCCTATTACTTGTGAACATAGGGGTGCCCCAAGGTTCTATCCTAGGCCCTCTACTTTTTACTGCTTTTACCACCCATCTCCATACTTTTACTCTCCTAGCCTCAGTCATCCAATATGCAGATGACTCTACTCTTACCTGTACTGCACCTTCTCTCAATGAACTTGCCACCATAACTCAACAGTCCTTCCTAGCTGTTGAATCATGGCTATCCAACTTACAACTAATTTTGAACCCTTCCAAAATTAAACTGATGATCGTTCACCCCACTAAATCATGAGATCCCCAACCCCATTCCAAATACATTCATCCAACAACACCATGACACCTGTCATAACCCAAACAAAATTAGTAGGTGTTTTAATCGATAATAATTTGAAATTCAACTTACACCTATCACAGTCCATCAAGAAGATACATATAAAGCTAGGATCACTATACAGAATTAAGCCTTTCCTGACTAACAATGCCAGACAGGCAATAGTCAGAACTCATCTTCTCTCCACTCTACTTTATACTTCTCCCATCTTCACTAACATAAGCAAAACCAATCTAAGTAAGCTCAAAACCTGCTATAATAAAACAGCTAAATTTGCCACTAGCTCCCCATACAGTTCTCACCACTGCACCACCATACAGCAACTAAACTGGATAGAACTATCCCATTACTTAATTTACACTCAGCTCACCCTCACTCACAGACTGGTACATCTACCTGACAAAACCTCTGCTTTTCAACTTTGACTTCAACCTTATACGAACACTCGTCTTCTTCAATCCTCACATAAATCTTTACTACTGGTCTCCAAATCCAACAATAAAGCTGGTGACTCTCTCTACTCTAACTACATCTCCAAAATCTGGATACTATCCCTCAGCACATCATAACTCCTACTGATTCAACTCACTTCAAAAATCTACTAACAGACTTCCTCAGTAACAACTGGCTCTGCTTATGTACCTCTCCTGGCTAAACCCATTTACTCATCTGTCATCTCACTAACTTACTATTCTATCACTTCTTCTTTATCATATCAAGTTACTTACTTACTTAGTACTGCAACACCTGTCCCCCCTTTTTCTTTAGCATCAAGCCACCCTCCTAACTTCCTTACCTACCTACCTCAACATTTCACCCACTGCCCTTCCTCTCTTTACTGTTCCTTCTCCCTCCTTTGCTCTCCTCTCTACATTCTCCCTCCTTTCCCTATACTACTCTACTCTCCTCCTTATTTCTCTATACAAAAACTTACTCTAGTTACTCATTAAACTTTTAGGAGATCATCACCTCACCCTATTTGATAAATATTTACATAATTACTGCACTGTCTGATCTACTGACTGCATTCTTACTTAATCGGCCATCTTTATCTGCAACCTGCTTTACTTTGTTACTCATCTTTTCAATGTAACTATGTTGTTTTAGAATGTCTTCTTTTATGGTGTATATTACCCTGTAATCCTTCTATAAAAAACAGTACTGTAATGTATTGTAAATAATTGTAATTATGATACTGACACTGGAGCTTTTCTCCCCGGGCCTCCTCTGAAAATGGGGTCTCACCCAGTTGGGCTATCCCAATAAACAAATGTTAAATAAAATAAATAAATAAATAAATAATAAACATGAGGTCCAGTATATTGCTGCTTCTAGGGCCGTATTCATTATCTGGTCAAGAGTGTCTGTATTAACGAAGTCCAGAAATCTCTTTGCCTCAAGATTGGAGTTCATATAGGATTACCAGTCTATAGTGGGGTAATTAAAGTCTCCCATGAGTAGGGTTTTAGGTTGGATAGTAAGTGTCTCCAGTTCGTATAAGTATGAATTGTGAGTTTCTTGGGACAAGCAGTGTGAACTATAGCTGGCTAGGATATGGTACAGGATTTTGTATTTAATTTTCTGTTTGACCAACCTATAGGTACACTTGCTACTGATGTATGTTGAGACACCTCCACTTTTAGTCTTTGTGCAGCTATTGGTCTAAAAGTGTGGAAGGTGCTGAAACTTTGCACAGTAGGGGTACCCTCTGCCTTATTGAATCATGTCTCGGTAACTGCACAATGTCTATATTCTTAAGTGTGAGGAGGGCTTGGAGGGAGTGTAGTTTTTACTTAGGCTCCTGGCATAAAGCAGTGATACCTCTAGGTTCATTTGAGTTAATTTTGCTAGGTTGGCAGTTTTGTCAGTTAGGCATTGCCTGAAAAAGGCATCAGTCACAAAAATTAATACTCTTGACATTAAGAAATCACTTTCTTTTTGTTTACAAAAGATGACACAAGGGCAAAAGGGAGTATGGCATAATGGTTAAGGTGTTTACCTTGGAAACACAAGTGCAGGGGTTGATTCTCACATAGGGTAATTGGCTAGGCTTAAAATGGCCCACAAGGGCAGTTAGCCTAATACTAATCTATAATCTATTAGAAAGCTACTCTGCAACATCTGCCTGGTATCTAAGGTAGGTTGAAGCCACTCTCACATCTTTCAGGCTCATAAGTTCAGCTCGCAAACTTAACACCTGCTGGCCTTCAAGAATTTATTACTTGTAACTCTGTGTTTACATTTTCTATGACTTCATATGTGTGAAAGTGTGTGGTAGCAGTTCTTTTGACTAAATCTAATTTTGCTGAATCATAACTGACTGAAACTCATTTGACAAAATGACATTTGACTGAATCATGACTGACAGCAAATTGTAAAGCATACAAAGTATCACTGTTGGCATATTTTGTGTTTGCATGGAAGCATGATTCACATGATTTTTCCTCATTTCTCCAATGTTGTGCAACTGTGATGTTAGTATTTTACATGGGAGGTGCAGGCCCCCCTGCAAAAACATTTTAAGGTATGTTTGCTCTAATGAAGTTTTTTATGAAATGTGCTGTGTGTCAGCAGTGATTTGTTTCTTTTCTTTTTTTTTCTGCTGTGTGACCATGGACTTAGTATGTTTAAGTAAGGGAGGATGCAGCCCTTCCCTAAAAAATGTTTTTTAAGATAAGTTTGGTCTAATAAAATCTTTCAGTGAAATGATATTCTACAAAATCAGTTTTCAGTCAAATGTATTTTTGGTCAATTGTTTTCAGTCATTAGTGAGTCAGTCAAACAGAATACACTCATATGCTCTGACCACTTACCCTACTGGTGAATGAGGATTGATTTCTTGAGCATCAGCTGTCTGAGGTTCAAGACGATGAGGACTAGAGTGTTTCCACAGAAAATCATTGATGGCAAGATGTGCCAGCAATGATGTCCCTTTGGGGGTAATTTCCCCCTTGTTGAAGTTGGTGTCACTATGGAGTTGGTATATATAAATTTGGGATTGTGGTGGATTTCCCTCCCTACAAAAGTATTTAAAATGTGTTTTTCAGTTTTATTTATTTATTTATTTATTTATTCATTAGGGGAGTAGAATTTGGGGATTCTGATCCTCAGCAAGTTGAGCTTCAATGACTCATTGTGAAAATGCTTTCCCCAGAGTGGTATATAAAATAAATGTCAATAGTTCTAAATACAATGATTGCTATAAAACATGATGTAAATAGTTGTAAATAGAACTGTTGCATCAATGTAGATACTGTTTTGTATTATGTAAAGAACATTAGTCCATGGATCCATTAATAGAACTAATTATTTTATTAAATTATGTATAAAAGCAAGGGCTGTAGCCTTGCCAAACCACAGAAGTTGGCGTCTCATGAGGACAATGGTTGCTTGGAACATCAGTTTTTGATGTTATACTGTGGTAAGGAAAAATCACTGTGGACCTTTTTCAGAAGCTCTGAACATTTTTATGTGAAGAAATACAGAGGAGGCATCTGAATCCTATGGACTTCAATTCTTACTTATTGCAAATGTGGAAAGGAATTGTTAAACTATTTTGGAAGTTACTGTTGCCTTGTTTGTGAGGGCTCTAAAACTTTGAAAAATATAGTCTGCATTTTTTCTCCTGATCTGAAAGTTAATTGGTACATTTGGTTACGTTATAGAGTCTGTAGCACTCCCTTTTCTTCTATCCTGAAATAAAAACTGCACAGTTTTAATAATTTTTGAAATTTTAATACATCAATGAGCCACATTGGTTGGTACAGCCAGCAAATTTTTGGTTTACCTTTTATGCCAAACGTCCCAACCTTTACATTTTGCTAACTGCATAAAGTCAAATTATTTGAACAAGTATAGCCCACATGAACAGAAAGCATTCCTGTGCTGTTAAAAATAGGCCAGTTATGTGGTGTGTGCTGTGTTACTGTAGAGTGAAATGCACTTAGACAGTAGTTGCCTAAATGTCAAGATGAGTACAGTTGGGCAACTCTTACAAAATATAGTTACTGCTGTAGAGGGAATGGCATTGTTTGGCAGAGTTATATCACTGTCAAAGAGAGTTACGCAAATTAAAAAAATGAATAGGGGGAAGACCTTGAGGCATACTTAGTAACCTTTGAGCAGTATGCCCTCTAGCAGGGATGGGACCAGAGTGACTAGGCTATGATTCTCTCAGCTCAGCTTACTGGGGAGCCGTTGAAAACCTTCAGGGATCTAGAAGGCATTATCAGAACTATGAAGTAAAAAAGGCAGTGTTGGTGGTATCACAGCGATGCAAGTTCAAACATTTCATAGCTAGACACTCTCTGCTAGCAACAGGCCAAGATCTCACTTACGTAACCTAAAATGTGCTAAAACTATGGTTTGGAACCTGAAGGTTAACATACCACAAATGAAATAAAGGAAATCTTAGCAATTGGTAAATTTTAAAGGGCTTTATTGGATGCTTTACAAATGTGGTGTTTCAAAGTGACCCTAAGGTCACCAACAACGTTGTTGTACTGGTAGAGATTGTTATGCATGGATGCTATAGGCTGTTTTGGGTCAATTCCTATCTCTTTCAGTTTCCCTACTTTAAAAACCACATTTGAATGGTTTTACATGATTCTGCGCAAAGTGCAGCATCGGGCAGCACCGCTTTAACAGGTTTAAACTATTCCCAGCTCCACAAAGTCTGCTCTTCACTTTTTCCCTTAGAACTGTTCTAAATCTCAAAGTAAGCTCTCTATTTTCATTCTAAAGCCCCGCACTTGCTCTTATAAGTAATCTTATAAGTAAACACTAATAAACTAAAGCACTACACACTCTTATACTCCTTATAAGCACTTGGCTCCCTATTGCTCCTTTCTGATCATTCAAAAAGCAGTCCCTTATACTATTTTGGCATGTCCAAAAGTCAGTTTCAGGTTTACTCTCCAGTCCAGTTGGTGAATCTGGGAATCCTGAGGCAATGTTACAACTGTCTTATGTACACAGACCACCCTCTCCTCCTCCCAACAAGCTCAAATATATATGAGAGATGCAACTATATAGCCAACCTGGAGGCTGAGCTCTCTCAACCCAGTACTGGCACAGTCAGTCAGGAGGAGAAGGTAACCACACACACCACAAATCCAGTCTCACATAGACCTATCGCATCAGCAAACCAAACACATAAACACACAAAAACATATTCAGAGGCTCTAAATAAAAATCTGCCAAAGCAGCAAAGACCTTCAAAGCAGACATCCAAGAAACCGCTACCCCACAACAATACCCACGTATCACATAGTTCACAAAGTCAGTGTACCACACAGTCACAGCCCTTAAGGCCAAACAACACACTTGTAATAGGTGACTCTATTGTCAGACACACTGACGTCCCACACACCAGACTGAACAAGGAGAAGGTCACTGTAAGCTGCCTGTCGGGTGCCAGGATCCACCAGATAACACAAGCACTCAGGTCACTCCAAAGCAAGTACAAATATGACTCTGTCATTGTCCATGCTGGTGTGAATGACCTGAGACGTACCTCCCTGGACTACATGAAAAGAGACATAGAGGAGCTCTCTGATCATGTAGTCCAGGCTGGCATAACCCTGACCTTGAGTAGCATCTTGCCCTCACCAAGAATGATGTCACAGTATAAAGACAAAATGATCAATTTTAACAATTGGCTAAAGTATTGGTGTCATTCAAAGGGGATCCAGTGTCTGTCAGCCTGGGATGACATGCTCGACAAGCCACGTTGCTTCGCAAGGGACGGCTTGCACCTGTCACCCCTGGGCTTTCGAATACTGGCTAAGGCTCTTGCCATCCCCATAGTGCCTTTTTTAGGCAAGGCTCAAAAGACAAACCCACCTCCATAGACAACACAAGGAAAAAAAAACTAAGGGTACTGCTGCTCGACGCCAGAATTCTAAACCTCAAGATGCATGCACTCGAGGCATTCCTCAGTATGGAAAATGTGCAGTAACAGAAACCTGGTTCAAGGCTCTCGAGAGCACCCCAGAACTACCAGGTTATACCTCATATCATGCTTTTCGGCCCCAAAACTCGGACCGAACCACAAAAGGAGGGGGAGTATCCATACTCATCAAAGATACCCACACCTCCAGGTTAGTGGCACTGCACGAAGCATCGGAGACCATCCATGTGCAACTAACAGTGGGCAAAACTGCCTTTCAGTTTGTAGCCTGCTACAGACCACCCTCCCAAACTCAGGAACCCCACTCGGCTTTCCTGAGAACACTAGAGAATATGAAGGTCTCTCCAAACACAATAATATTGGGTGACTTCAACTACCCAAACATTGACTGGGAAAACTACTCAAGCCCCAACACCCTCACCCAATGGTTCCTAGAATTTATAAACTCAAATGCTATGGAACAACTGGTCACCACTCCCACAAGAGGGGAAAACTTATTGGACCTGGTCATCACCAACATGGGGACTCTATGTTCCACACCAGAGGTATGCCCCTCACTGGTAAGATCAGACCATAAATTAATCCCACTGGACATCCATATCCTGTCCCCACCCCCAGCCAAGGAAACCACAGTGAAGAATTTCTCAAAAGCAAACTTCACACTTCTCAAAACCGAGGTGGAATCCTTGAAAGCCCCCGGGCCAGTGGAAAATACTGCCCAAACCACAGAATCCTTTATAAATGCATTCTATGGACACCTACAGGAATGCATGGATTGTGCTATCCCAAATAAAACCAAGACTCACTCCTCCAAAGGCAGGAGACCTGTCTGGTGGACCCCAGCCATAAATAAGCTATACAACAGAAGGAGGAAGCTACTGCATGATAGAGCAAAATTCCAAAAAGGGAAGGTATCTCTGATCAGTACTAGCAAGAAACTACGATCCCTCATAAAATCATCTAAGGCCAGCTTCGAAAGAAAAATTGCACAAGACACTAAAATAATCACAAGGCCTTCTTTAGTTATGTAAGGAATCTGGGTGGCAACTCCCAGATATGCTCTGAGTTAGTGCAAAATGACAAAAAATACACTGATCCCACAGACATTGCCAACATCCTGGCAGACAGGTTCAGTGCAAACATCTCCCCCCTTCCCCCCCAAAAGAGCAAATGTCTATCCCAACAGAATGTAGCCTCTCTGACATCACAGATGTACAGGTGAGAGCTGCCCTCTCTAAAGCAAAAAACACAGCATCAATGGGACCGGATGGTGTCCCGGGCTGCATCTTAAATGAGCTCCAAGAAGAACTGAACCCTCACATAAAGTCACTGTTCAATCTCAGTCTTACTACAGGATATGTACCCAAGGAATGGCATACAACAACAGTGGTCCTGCTCCACAAAGGTGGTGCCACAATGGACCCTGGAAACTATCGCCCTATAAGCCTGACTAGTCTGGTCTGCAAAGCTATGGAGTGCATCCTCATGGAACTCATAAACAAAGACATTGGGAACATCCAGACACTGGATCCTACCCAATTCGGCTTTGTTAAGGGCAGATCTTGCCTCTTGAACCTGGTCGACTTCTTTGAAACAGTTACCAAGGCCATAGTTGAAGGGAAGATAGTCCACACGGCCTACCTGGACCTCACAAAAGCCTTCAACACAATACCCCACCTGGGCATCATAAATAAGCTCACCAGCTTAAATATCAACCCCTGTGTCACAAGATGGGTTGCAAACTGGCTCAGGGATAGTACCCACATGGTCAGAATTGCAGGTGCCATGTCAGACTCTAAACCAGCTACAAGTGGCGTCCCACAAGGCTCAGTCCTGGCACTTCTCTTGTTCGGTATATACTTCTCTGAGGTACAGGCTAACACGGGAGGACTATGGCTGACCAAGTTTGCAGATGACTGCAAACTGGGTGCCATAATCGACTCTCCAGCTGACACAAGCATCCTCCAACAGGGTCTCACAGAGATGGATAACTGGTGCCAGAGCCATGGCCTAAAGCTAAATGCCAAAAAGTGCATAGTCATCCCCTTTGGGAAAAACAAAGTGCCCACAAATTATCACATAGGTGGTAATCCATTAGGTACGAAAGAAGTAATTAGGGATTTGGGGACCCAAAGTTGTTAGAAAGACCTTCTATATAGCCCACCTTATCACGAAAGGGTTCACATCTAGATCAAGAGAGGTCATTGTGCCCCTCTACTCATCACTCATCAGGCCCATAGTTGAATACAATGCCCCATTTGGAATGTACCTTACCCGACTCCTGCAGAAACTGGAGAGACCCCAAAAGTACCTCACCAAGAGGATCAAGGGACTCACACAGATGCCCTATGCAGTTCGGCTAAAGAACCTCCAGCTCTACTCAGTTGCTTACCGCCTACTCAGAGGTGATCTATGTCCGACGTATAAAGCCATGTCCAGCCCAGAATTAATGGACATGCTTCACCTCAGAAAATCCAAATCCCTTAGAGCTACACACTCCAGGGACTTAAACCTCAGCACAGAAATAAATAGGACATGCTGGAGGGACAGATTCATATCCCAGAGGCTCCCCTCACTCTGGAACAAAATCCCAATCCATGTTAGGCAGAGCCCCTCACTGACCCTCTTCAAGAGAAATCTTGACGAGTGGATGGGAGATCGTAAGTTTACCCCTGGGATCTCTTCTGTGTCCCTGCTAGACACAGGCACAGTAAACTAACCTTAAAAGGGCTATCTTCTGTGACCTACTATACAGAGGCACAGTCAACCAATCTAAAAGGGTGGCGAAAGCCAAACACACTCTGGCTAGGCTTATAAATGCCCTAGGGCAGATAGCCTAGTATCAACCTATGAACCAACCTATGAACCTATGTTTTTAGCTGAAAAGTTTAAAGCTATAGAAAAGCATGTTGCAAATTCTGGTAAGAAACAGAAAGTATCAACTGTAGAACTACTTGATTTTAAATGTGGAAAAGGGGGCCATATAGCTAGAATTTATTCTAGTTATGGTTACTGAAAACTGTAAACAGTGAAAGCCATGCTATTAATGGTATTATACCTATAAAATGTGATGAACTGTATGCAAAAATAGTACAGTCAGCCTTCTGCTATTTTGCTTCAGCAAAGTTAAATCAGTGTAATGTCTTAACTGATGGCATGGAGATGCAGGAACTACTGGATTCATCAGCATGGTTATGCTTATAAAGTGACAATATGTAAGTAAGAAGAAATCCCTTATTTAAAAAATACAGCTCTAGAAGCCTGCATTTAAATAAATAGACAACTGTATCCCATTACTCAGTTAGAACTGTAAATTGTTTTGTGGAAGATGCTTCACTCTGTTGTGAAGTTCCCAATTTAACACATTATATGATAACAGGGAATGATTCTCTCCACTTTAAAATGATTTATGGAGGTAATGTGAAGAAGGCATTCCTTTTGATAGACTGACCTATCAATATGGGCAGGGGGAACCAGCAAGTGAATAAGAATACTGATACACCTCTTCCCACACTGGAAAGGTTCATAAGTTCATGCAATTATACTAGGCTAATGACCACTAGGACATTTATAAAGCCTAGATATGAAACTCAAATGTGGCCAGCAAATGTTATTTATATAGGGGTGATTTAATGACCGCCTCTGTCCATCAGAGACATAGGCACCAGACCAGGAGTTAATTTCAGACTACCCATCCATTGATCCAAGTTGTGCTAGGGATAGGGAGGAACTCTGTTTCAATGGATGGGGAAGGGGAGCCTGTTCCAGAGAATGGAAATTCCCTGAGAAACATTTACATTGCAAGCAAAATTTAGATCTTTTAATCTAGCAGATCTGATATTGATTGTTTTGCAGATGTGCAAAAGGTTCTTCAAATCAGGATCCAGGGGTACCTTTTATGCCAGGCAAAGATCACCTCTTAGAAGTCTGTATGATAACAAGTGAAGAGACAGAGCTTTGAGATAATGAACATAGGACATTTTGTTTGCTCTCTGTATTCTTTTTATAAGGAAACTTTGTGGGTATTCCAGTTGTTGCATATGTCTGTTCAGGAACAAACTAAAGGGATCAATATACTCTATGATGGGTCTGACGAGGGCTGAGTACAGTGGTAAGATGATCTTGCTTATAAACTGAGGAAAATAGAAGGATTTTCCTACTATCTTGGACACAGATTGGTCTAAGGCACGGTTACTATCTACATGAGTTCCCAGATCCCTGACTAGTGAATCAGCTTCTAGGGGTATCTTATTTATGATGTAGTTAATGAGGTGAATAAATTCCCAAAAGGTACTATAATACATTTCTTGGTATTGAGTTTGAAGCCATCACTTTGGCACCAAGTGTTTGTCTGTGGTAGACCTTCCTGAAGGTTGTTCTCATCTTAGGGGGATTCAGTGACTGTTCCCAATTTACAATTATCTGTGAACTTGGTTAGCCAAATGGCTTTGACATCCAAAAAGTAGATGCCAAATAGGATTGGGCATAGCATAGAGCCCTGGGGACTCCAGTGGAGACTGGCCTCTTTGTGGAGGTGGCCTCACTGATTGTAACCTCCTGGGCACTATCAGTGAGCCAGCCAGCTACCCAGCATGTTATAAAGGGGTTTATATGTATTTCCAAACGTTTGATGACAATGCCCGAGTTGGATGTTATATCAAATGCTTTAGCCAAACCTAGGTAGGCAGTATGCTTAGTCTTTCCCCTCACCCATTGCCTTAGTGACCTTTACAAAGTAGTCCAACAGATTCATTAAACATGGTCTTCCTTTTACAAAGCCAAACTGGGATGAATCCAAGGACTAGAAGTCTTTTATGTCCTTGTTAATAATTTCCATGATAATTTATTCTATGGCAGACTAATGGGTCTGTAGTTTCCAGTGCCTGTTGCAGGTCCTCGCTTATGAAGGGTAATGACAGTTTCAGTCATCCATTTATTTGGCACAAAGCTTATTTCAAGACTACAGTTAAATAATTTCTCCAGAGGTCCATATGTGTTGTATTTTAGACCATTCAGGAGGCATCCTGAAATGTTATTGGGGCCCATTGAATTTAGTGAGCTCAGCCAGTGCATACTCCCTAGTTACAGTTGGAGGGATTATGCTTGAGGATATTTGGGGGGGGGGGTGGCTGGGGATGATCAGGGAGGTAAAGTTGGAACTGATTTTGTCTGCTAACAGGTTCTCATTATCTACAGGCTTAGTGAATGTGGCACTCTTAGCCACCAGTTCAGCACATCGCTGTTTGCTGCCATTGAGGTTTCTGACATACCTGAAGAAGATCTTATGGTTATCTTTCACCTGGGAGGTTATCTTAACCTCAAAGCTGGTTTTGCTTGATATAATTAGCCCTTTTAGTTGCCTATTTAGTTTGATGAGAGAGATTTTATCTTTATGGGAATTACCCTTCCTGATTTTTGCCATTATGTTTTCCTTTTGTTGTATATCCTGTTTAATTTGGGATGCCACCAGGGTAGATTATTTCTGGGGCGAGTCCTGGGATTACATCTGTTAGGTATGGCAGCATCTACGCAACCACTGACATGATTGTACAGTTTCTGAGAACAACTCAGCATAGGCTACTGTATTCTTGGGGTTTGGAAAGGCACTGAATTTTGTCAAACCATCAATTAATAAAGATAATTTGCCTTTGAATAGTTCCTAGCTGTTACTGGTTTAAATGGAATTACAGAGTTGATTTTGACTTTGAGGGAGACAGCTTTATGGTCAGACCTTAGCAGGGAGAACAAGACATTTGGGTGGAACAGCATTCTCCCATATTTGTGAGCATTAGTTCCAGTATGTTGGAGCCTTTTGACATCATTATTGAGAGTTCTCTTAACACAGAATGTCCTTCTCCAAAAAATAGACTATTGCTTACCATTACTGGCTCTCCACTCTTCATATAAGACTGAAAGACTCCAGATAACCAAAAATAAATTTCAGATCTGGGAGTCACATTCCCACCATTGCGGTCTAATAAAAGATCTAACATGTCTTCCTCTATAGACAAGGCCTACTTTCTTCCTAGTACCCTGATGTTCAAAATCAATAACTTGGCTATTGTACTCCATTAAGAAGAAAACCAAGGAACACATGTACTCCTTAAGGGGAACTAAGGAAGTTGATTTCACCCTCATCCAGCCTCCTTTCAAAATTGTAAAGGATGAAAAAGCCTTCCTAAGATCAGGACCTACTCACTGGAATCCAGTATCAGAAATTAGACCACTGAAGATATTTAACTGATTAAAAAAGCAGTGTGTAGCCACCTAAGTAATGAAGCCTCATGCAAATGCTTTTGAAACAAAGGCTAATTGGAATTCAAGTCAGTAATAGTTATTTATATCCATCTCCATTCTCTCACTCCAACACTGACTGCAAAGCAATCACAATTAATACATATGTACTATTCTTACTACATGTATAATGATCTCTGTACTTAAATCAGTCCTATCTGTTTGTACTGGTATGTAACCATCTTTATACAAATATAAACTCTATATGATGGCAGTGTAATCTAAACAGCTGTATATATAACTAAATGTTACTCTACTTCTGACTGATTGCAAACACTTAATAATTATGTATGTATAACAAGTTTGTATTAGCATGCATAAAATACTTTGTTTAATATTAAATATGTCATATGTTATGTAAAACTCCTCTATAAGCTTATGTCATGGCTGAAAAGAATCAACAGATCAGCCCACTTATGCATTAATAAATAAACAAAAATCAAGGAACAGTATTGAAAAGACTCAAAGGTGCAACAATTTGGCTAAGGTTACAGAAAAAAGAAGACGCTGCACATTTCCAAAAAAAAAACAAAAAACAAAAAAAGATTTAAAGAGATATCTCAACACACATCTATGGTAGATCAGCCAGCAGAAACAGAAGCATTATAAGGAATGGTGTTACATAATAAAATATTATATCCAGAAAGTGTTGCAAAGCAAAGTGTAGAAGCAATTAGCAGAATTAAAGAGAATAACTAACCAATCTGGTGCATTCCAAGGGAATGAAGTTACAAGGTATGGAAAATGGACATCTCAAGATGAGTTCTAAGCTTTCTGTCAAGGTAAAATAAAAAGCCCTGGAAATGGAGAATTTTAGGCAGTGGGTAAGTGTTAAGGAAAAATGTATCAATATGAAAGACTTCACTAATGTGGTAAAGAGGAAGAAACAGTGACTTGTCAGAGTTTTAAACCCATGTCTGTCAGTATAAGACAGACAGCCAAAGTAAGGGAACACTCCAGGCAATAGATATCTGTAAACAAAGTAAAAAGTAAAACTGAAGACACTTTTTAAACTAAGATATGTTTTTACAGAGTAACAGCAGCCTAGAGAAGAAAAAGAACATGAAACGGTGGTGGTCACTCACATTGGGGCAGAGAGAGAGCAAATTAAAGAATGAAAGACAAAGGAGAAGGCAATGCCTACTGAGAGATTAGATTACCCCTTGAAAAGAACCCTAATGATATTCCTTTTGAGCCAGAATACAGGAACTCTAAACAGAGCAAAGAAGGTTATATGCATTAGCTTTCTAAAGTAAAAAAAAAATAAATAAATAAATAAGAAAAGATAAAGAAGAAATAGCAACTGGTACCAAAGGACAAGAGAATTAAACATCAAGACCCCGGTATCAGTGTTGGTAGGAGAAGAAGCACTGCCTTCTAGGTCATGACAAACTGTCTTTGAGGAAATTATAATGCTGGTTGACTTCCAGGTTAGCAAATTGTTACGTCTTTCGGCTTTTCCCGGTTAGGGGTTGCCACAGCAGAACTCCGGTCCGCTAATGATTGGTAGTTGATTTTTATGTGCAGAGTTACCAGCCCTGACGCACAACCTTCAACGAAGGTACGCCCATTCACACATGTCTCCACGCAGAAAACGCTCTAGCTAAGAATCGAACCGGACAGCGTATTAAAAATGCACCCTTGGAAAATGATACTTTAAACACAGCAAGGAAGAGTATGGTCAGAGGTATAGGGAAATAGCAAAGTTTCCACTTACTACTCATGCTCTGAGTTACAAAGTTATTTATTGTACAGATTAAGTCAAGACAGAGAGGAATTAGTACATCAACTATTATGCCCAAAACATACCTCACAACTGTCCAGATTTTTACAGAATGTCCAGATTTTTGCCTCAAAATTTCTATCTGCTCCTCATAAAATGTGTGTTTTTTGGCAACTCACTGGGATGATCTGAGGGATGAAATAATTAAATAATGACATAGATTTGAGTTTCAGACTTCATAGCCTTTAGAAAATATATTTTAACACAGACCCTGTTATTCTAGCTACTTTTTTATGTTTATAAGAGCAATATTTAAAATCTGTCTTTATTTTTGCACCTTTGTTCCCCCATTATGTCAGGATCTGTCCAAATATCTTGGGCTAAGAGATTGAGAGGTATGGCCCAAATTTTTCAGAAACCTAATGATGATGCTAGCACATACTCATGTATTGTGGACACCTATGAGTGGAAAACATGTAAGCATGTTTCATAGAAATATTTTACTGGCCAGGAATAATGAAAGAAGCTGAGAGCTTCTGTGATGGGTGCCTTTAATGCCTGAAGACAGCTCCTCACCCAGGCTTTAAATAATTTTTGATTACAATGCCTGTTATAGAGGTGCCATTTGAATTTACTTCAATGGACATTGCTTGGTAAAATCCAGCAATGGGTTTAAATATTTTGGTTATTCTGGACTATGTATCTAAGTACTATGTGGTGATTCCCCCATGTTAGGTTAATACGAATTCTATATCTACAGAGTTATGTTATTATCTACCAGAGTAGAGATACCTAAGGAAAAACTCACTCAACTTACAACCAGAATAATACACAACATGTGACAATGCCGTAAGATCAAGCAGTTAAAAAACTCACTGTACCATACCCAGCACTAAAGTTTATGCTGAGAAAAGATACTGAAGAGGATGATAAAATTTGGGAACAGTTAATGGCATACCTTTTGTCTGTATTACAGAGGTACCAGAACCTCAACAGTGTTCATTGCACTTAAGTTATTATATGGCCAACATCTACATAGAGTGTTACATATTGCCAGACAAAGTTGGAAAACAGAGAATACTCAATTTAAGAGTCACAGAACACTATATCAACTTATAAGTTATACTAAAAGTGGTACTGTACATCATATGGGAACACAAGGAAAGAGCCCAGGGAATACAACTGCTGTATAACAGAAAAGCAAAGACCATGGAATTCAAAGCTTGAGACAAGGTGTTAGTTTTGGTACCCTTTCCAGAAAACAAATTTTACTTATAGGTTCATAGGTTCATACTAAACTATCTGCCCTAGGGCATTTATAAGCCTAGCCAGAATGTGTTTGGCTTTCGCCACCCATTTTAAATTTATTTTGCTATGCCCTTTTTCGAGGTTAGTATACTGTGCCTCTGTCTAACAGTGACACAGAAGTGATACCCGGGGTAAACCTACGATCTCCCATCCACTCATCAAGATTCCTCTTGAAGAGAGTCAGTGAGGGACTCTGCCTAACCTGGACTGGGATTTTATTGCAGAGTGAAGGGAGCCTCTGGGTTATGAATCTGTCCCTCCAGCATGTCCTATTTATTTCAGTGCTGAGGTTCAAGTCTCTTGAGCGCGTAGCTCGATGAGATTTGGATTTTCTGAGGTGCAGCATGTCCATTAATTCCGGGTTGGACATGGCTTTATACATCAGGCACAGATCGCCTCTGAACAGGTGATATGCCACTGAGTAGAGCTAGAGTTTCTTTAACCGGGCAGCATATGACATCTGTTTGAGCCCTTTGATCCTCTTGGTGAGGTACTTTTGGGGTCTTTCCAGTTGCTGCAGGTGTCTGGTAAGGTACATCCCAAAAGGGGCATTGTAGTCAATTATGGGCCTGATGAGGGATGAGTAAAGAGGCACGATGACCTCCCCTGATCTAGATGTGTATCCCTTCATGATTAGATGGGCTATATAAAATGTTTTTCTAACCACTTTGGCCACGTGGTTGTCAAATGAGAGATTGCTATCAACTTGGGTCCCCAGGTCCCTAATTACTTCTTCTGTACTTAATGGATTACCACCTATATGGTAATTTGTGGGCACTTTGTTTTTGCCAAACGGGATGACTACACACTTTTTGGCATTTAGCTTGAGGCCATGGCTCTGGCACCAGTTGTCTGTTTCTATGAGGCCCTTTTGGAGGATGCTTGTTTCGGCTGGAGAGTCGATTATGGCGCCCAGTTTGCAGTCATCTGCAAACTTGGTCAGCCACAGTTCTTCCGTGTTGGCCTGTACCTCTGAGAAATATATACCAAACAAGAGAGGCCCCAGGACTGAGCCTTGTGGGACACCACTTGTAACTGGTTTGGAGTCTGACATGGCTCCAGCAATTCTAACCATGTGGGTTCTGTCCTTGAGCCAGTTTGCAATCCATCTAGTGACATAGGGGTTTATATTTAAGCTGGTGAGCTTATCTATAATGCCCGAGTGGGGTATTGTATCAAAGGCTTTTGCGAGGTCCAGGTAGGCTGTCTGGACCACCTTCCCCTCGTCAATGGCCTTGGTGACTGTTTCAAAGAAATTAACCAGGTTTAAGAGGCAGGATCTGCCCTTAACAAAGCCAAACTGGGTAGGATCCAGTGTCTGTAGGTCCCCAATATCTTTATTTATGAGGTCCATGATGATCCTTTCCATAGCTTTGCAGACCAAGCTAGTCAGGCTTATGGGGCGATAGTTTCCAGGATCCGTTGAGGCACCACCTTTATGGAGAGGGACCACTGTTGCTGTACGCCACTCTTTGGGCACATATCCTGTAGTCAGGCTGAGATTGAACAGTAGTTTTATGTTTGGGTTTAGCTCTTCTTGGAGTTCATGTAGGACGCAGCCCGGGACACCGTCTGGTCCCATTGATGCTGTGTTTTTTGCTTTGGAGAGGGCGGCTCTTACCTGAGCATCTGAGATGTCAGGGGGGCAGCACTCTGCTGGGATATATATTTGCCCTTTTGGTGGGTGGGGGGAGAAGTTTGTGCTGAACCTGTCAGCTAGGATGTTGGCAATGTCTGTGGGTTCTGTGTATTTTTTGCCATTTTGGACTAATTCTGAGCATGGCTGGGAATTACCACCCAGGTTCCTAACATAACTAAAGAAAGCCTTGTGATTATCCTTAGTGTCCTGTGCAATTTTTCTCTCGAAGCTGGCCTTAGACAATTTTATGAGTGCCCGTAGTTTTTTGCTAATACTGATCAGTGATGCCTTCCCTTTTTGGGATTTTGCTCTATCATTTAGTAGCTTCCTCCTTCTATTGTATAATTTGTTTATGGCTGGGGTCCACCAGACAGGACGTCTGCCTTTGGAGGATTGGGTCTTGGTTTTATTTGGGATCGTGTGATCCATGCATTCCTGAAGGTGTTCATAGAATGCGTTTATAAAGGATTCTGCGGTCTGGGCTGTATTTTCCACAGGCCCGGGGGCTTTGAAGGATTCCACCTCGGTTTTGAGGAGTGTGAAATTTGCTTTAGAGAAGTTTTTCACTGTGGTTTTCTGGGCAGGGAGTGGGGTCGGGATGTGAATATCCAATGAGATTAGTTTGTGGTCTGATCTTACCAGTGAGGGATACACTTCTGGTCTGGAGCATAGAGTCCCCATGTTGGTGATGATCAGGTCCAGTATGTTTTCCCCTCTTGTGGGAGTGGTAACAAGTTGTTCTATAGCATTTGAGTTTATAAATTCTAGGAACCTTTGGGCTAGGGTGTTGGAGCTAGAGTAATGCTCCCAGTCTATGTCTGGGTAGTTGAAGTCGCCCAATATAATGGTGTTTGGAGAGACCTTCATATTTTCCAGTGTTCTCAGAAAGGCCGAGTGGGGTTCCTGGGTTTGGGAGGGTGGTCTGTAGCAGGCTATAAACTGGAAGGCAGTTTTACCCACTGTTAGTTGCACATGGATAGTCTCTGATTCTTCGTGCTTTGCAACCAACCTGGAGGTGTGGGTATCTTTGATGAATATCGATACTCCCCCTCCTTTTGTGGTTCGGTCCGAGTTTTGGGGCCGAAAAGCATGGTATGAGGTATAACCTGTTAGTGCTAGGGTGCTCTCAGGAGCCCTGAACCAGGTTTCTGTTACTGCACAGATATCGATGTTCTCCATGCTAAGGAGTGTTTCGAGTGCGTGCATCTTGAGGTTTAGACTTCTGGCGTTGAGTAGCATTACTCTTAGTTTCTTATCCCTTGTGATACCTTAACAGCAGGGTCCATTTGAAAAAAAAAATACAAAAATTAAATTATGTAAACCACAGGATTAAACAGACTAGTAAGAGAAGACCACAACAAATATAACATACTGACATCCTGAAACCATGGAAAGAAGCATACACCTCAGTAGGCTGTTTAGCAGCAGAGATTAATAGATTTGGTGAAGAAAGAAATTCAAACTCCATACCTAGAGTTCAGGTAGATGACACACTTGTTTAAGTCACAGGGGAAAAAAAAGAAATAAAGGAACCTTTGCTAATAATAAAAAAAATATTTTCAGGAACACCTGGCAAAATAAACTTAATTCAATGCCATATTGAGACTATTCTTGGGGAAAAGGTTAACTTAAAACCATGCAGAATACCAGAGTCATACTAAAAGGCAGAACAAGAGGAAATACAGAAATGCTTAATATGATGGTGATGGAGGAATCAAAAATTGTGCGGAACAGCCTTACAGTATTAGTCCCAAAGCCTGACTGAAAGATCAGGTGTTATAATGCTTTCCAGAAGATGAGAAACATTTTGAAATGTAACAGTTACCAAATGTCAAGGGCTGATGAACTAACAGAAAGGTTGGCAAGGTTAAGATTCCTAACCACATTAGATTTAACAAAGAGATGCTGTCGGATATTTCTGATTGCTGAAGTCATAGAGAGGACAGTTTTTTCCAGACTAGAGTTTTTCCCCAGTATACTATCCTTCCTTTAGGGCTACATGTACATGGTATACCAGCAACTGTTGAGTGACTTACAGACAGAAATAATTTAAAATCTCGGGACCCCCACTGCTGAGTCCAAGATGTGGAGAAAAAAATGAACAAAAATTAGGACTTATATATACTAAGTCCCAGACTGCCCATTTGTCTCAGAATATTCCCTTTTCTCTAAGGTATGGCAAACTCAGAGTTTGTATATACACACAAACTTGAGAGTACTACCTATAATCAAAAACTCACAAAACTGAACCTAAACTGATCAACCAAAATTAAAAATCAAAAGTCAAAATACTGGAAAAAACAAAAACAAAACACAAATTTTTTTGCAAGGGATCAATCCCCCTGTGCACCCCACATTACCCTGCTACACACACACACACGCGTACGCATGTATGCATGCGTGTGTGTGTGTGTTTGTGTGTGTACGTGTTAGGTCTCTAGGGAGAACACTACTGGCATCAACACAATGCCAGTGGAGTCTATGTTAATGAGGACTTTCACACTGTAGACATAGCCATCTCAAATGCATTTTCTCAAGACTGCAGTAACTGATTGACCTGTGATAGACAATTATCAGAAGCCTTTTTTCTGAATTCTATGGAAGACTGGATCTCCTGTTTTATTAATGAATATTTCCATGAACAAGGAATAAAATTAATACTTTGTACTGATATAAATGCCTTTTTAAAAAGCAGCGTACTGTCTTGTGGAAATATTTTATACATTTTAGAGATAATCTTGTCTACTCCAGGGAGGCTTTATTATCTTTCAATTCTTTAATTTCTGCCTTTATATCCATCAAAGACATAGTTGTATTAACAATTTGATATATTCTTTAGACAACTTGCATTTTATATTTTATTAAAGAAAAGCTTCTAATCACGTTTTATATACTATATCAGATTTTGCTTCCTGATACTTCATAGTATTTATTAAAAACACAAAAATATCTTCAGTATTGGTTAGCTTCCTGTTATTTCATGCAATACCTACTATTTGATTGGCTCTAGAATCTTGTACCCAAGTTATGGCTACCCCGATGTGTAATAGAATAATAATGCTTGCTGCATTTTAGTTTAATATACCTTTATGTTTTTTTTTTATTGTTATTTAATTCTTTCACTTAGTCTACAAATTTGGTTTCACATTTCCAAGCCTTTAACTTAGCTTCATTAAATTTATACTGTATTATCTGTAGTCCTTTGTCATATTCTTTTATTTTACTATGGTAGACAGGTGGTTATTTTACCACATAAAGACTTTCTGCTAGTACCATAGAATTAAGTCATTAACTCCCCCATAAGCTTGGATTTGTTTCATTAACTTCTCTTAGAAGACATCAAGTTAGTCATATATGAAGATATGTTATCAATAATAGATAATTTTCTGAAAACTAATGGCATTATGACCATCTAAAGGACATGAGATAACGTTTTGCCAAAACTAATTTAGATCATTAGACACATAAATCCTGCCTTTTCTAGTATGAGTCCTAAATTCAAAAGAAAGTTAGTGTGAAACAGAGAGACTTTGCAAAATCATTTACATCTTTCAGATGTAATATGTTTGTCGAAGTATTAGGTGATGTGGTTGAAGATGAAATCTTCAGATGCCTTTTGGCATTGGTGCATCTTTACATAATACACAGTTCAAGTGCGCCCCCCCCCCACCCCCACCCCAGCATTAAACTACCTTTCCTTTTCTTTGGCAATGTTCCTAAATATTTTTGTAGCAAATTTTATCTCAAGTCCTGGTATCCAATATACCCTAACTAAGTTATATGCCCTTTAGAATTTAGTTATTAGCATTAAAAAGCATACCTTTGGTGTCAACATAAACGTATAATATTTATTTATGTATTGCTTTTGTTCTCTGGGGTAGTTCAACTGGGTTGTGGTAGCCACTTTTCAGCAGATGCTCAGGGAGAAAACGTTCCAGTAACAAAATGTGCAAACATATCCAAAAGAGAAAAATGTAACATTTAAAATTACAGCATGGGCATACAGTGACTGAAAGGCAGCTATAGTGGAAAAAATCTGAAATCAGTAAAATATAGAATCATATGTTAACATAAGATAATTTGGCTTATACAATGAGGTTTAAAAAATTACATTTATAAGTAGGAGAAATATGGTACTGGTGGTGTAGAAGACAAGATTAGAAAGCAAAGAGGAAGTGATAAGAGTTTAAAGCAGACAGTGAGCGAAGAAAGGTGTAGAGTGTGTACATTTGTTAGGTAACACAGAGAAAAAGAGAGTTGTAGAAAATATGAGGTAGATGTAGAAGGTAGTGACTATGAGTTGGAATTTTGATGGAGGGAAAAAAATATCAGGACTTAATTAGAGACAACAGAAGTGGCACTAAGGGCAAAGAGATAGAGAGAATTTCTTTTGTTGAGGCATACAGATGTAAAGACGGTATGGGCTACCTAGTGAAATGTCAGTATTCTAAATGCTGAGTGCCAACATGCCAAAAAAAAAAAAGATTGAAAATTCACGTGAAGAGTAAATCTTGGACGTCTCTCTTCTCGTTTAAACTTTTTTTTTGCAAGGGGGCAACCTCCACTGCACCCACTGATGTGGAGGCAGGCACCCACCTCTCAAACTTATATATATATATATATATATATATATATATATATATATATATATATATATATATATACTAGCTCTGAAACTGCCATACCTTAAAGAATAGGGAATATTCTGAGAAATGGCTACCTTGGATTTAGTATCTGTAAGTCCGCTTTTCAGCCATTCTGTCTCTGCATTATGGAAGTCACTATAATAGGCCCTGACATTTTAAATAGTCACCAAGGTGAGTAAGGGCCAGTGTAGTCTAGTCTGGGGAGATACAGGAGCAATGGTAATCTAGATTGGGGAGATACAGGAGCAAAGCCAACTGTTTTTAAAATGTTGTTTTAGCAAGGTTTATAAACTGGATAAGTTGGTTTGTGTCTGATGGTGGTAGAGATAGAATTCCAGATTCTGGAGACATAATTTGAGTACAAGCACAGACCAGCAGAGTTGTGGGTTTAGTTTTGATGAATAGGGACTTGTCTGTGGACTGCAGTGATCATGCAAGGTTGTAAACTTTCACTAATGCTTATAGTGTAAGACAATTTTGAGTTCTGTAGATTATAATATGAACAGTTGCTAACTGGTGACAGTGAGATAGTGTTTAAGTTATAGACAACCTGTTTTAAGGCTAGGCAGAGGTTTAGCTATCTTGTTATAGCATTGTTAAATGTTTGTTAGTAAAGATTGTCAAAGGTTGATGTAGACAGGTGTAGAGCTCATTAATAAAAATGTTAATGAGTATGGGTTCAAGACTGACCCTTGTGGCACCCTGACTGCGATTGTCAAGAATGGGGATTGTTCTTTCTGCCATTTTATTGCCTGTAGGCTGTTTAGAAAAGTAGCTATGGAACCAGGAGAGGGAGATGTTGTCAAGGCCTAGTGAGGATAGTCTATGGAGAAGATTCTGATGGGTACAGTGTCAAGCACTTTAGATAAGTCAAGGAACGATGAGGAAACAAAGTTTCCAGAGTCCCTGTGAAGGTTGATATGACAGGTGAAATTGAGGAGAGTGTGGTAGTGCTGGGGTGTGGCATGAAGCCACGCTGAGCATAGAAGTGGAGGTTTTTATCTATTAATTGACTGTATACACTTTTTGAGGATTTTTGATAATGGAGAAAGAATGGCTATAATGTGGTAATTATAGAATTTAGTGAAGTCTCCTCATTTGTGTAAGGGAATAACTAGTGACTTTTCTAGATAATAAGAACATAAATTTTGTGGATAGATCTGTTTATGAGGATAGAGACAATGTATGCTGAGGTCAACCGCCATGCTAATATATTCTGAGGGAAGATTATCAGCTGTGAGTGTAGTGGGTTTTAGATTATGAAGTGTTTTTGATAGTAGAGATGGGAAATAGGTTGATGTGGAAGTCAGGAAGTTTAGAGGATAGCTCTACTTGGATGGAGAGAGTGGTAGGTGGATGGTCATTTATGAGGCAGGTGACCAAATGAATGAAAAGTGAGTTGAGTTGATTAGAAATAGGTTTTGTTTGATTGGTGGTAGTAGGGGTTGGTTGAGCTGGGTGGCCTGGATTTAAAAACTGTTAAAGGAGGACTAGAACTGTTTGAGGTCTTAGTATGTATATCTAGGATTGCAGTCATTGTTAATCAGATCTGAATGATTTTTTGATGTTGTTGCAGCAGTTCTGGAGATTGGTATCTGTTTTATTGTGAAGGCAAGATTTTCAGGCTTTGTGTCTAGCTCTCATAAGTTGTTTAGTAGTTTTTGTGAGACTTGGGGCATGGTTGAATTAGACTCATTTGTGTATGACTGGAGCTAACTTGTTTAATATAGTGAGAAAGTTGTCATTTAAATATGCAACTGCTTCATCAAGAGGGAGAGATTTTAGTAGATAGTTGCATGTTTTCAGTGTTTCTAAGAATGTATCTTTGTTAAAGTGAGCAAAGCTGTGGACTGTGTTATAGTGGTGGCCCTTTTGAAGACAAGTTGGTAGCCTTTTAAGAAAGATTGAGAGGTGGTCACTCACAGAGTTTGGAGGGTACCAGATGAGGTAATTTTATTTGGGTCAGATGTGAGGGCCCAGTCTAGAATATAAGCTCTATTTGAGTGTTTGTGTTATCTGGTTGGAGAAGCGATGAGCTATATGAAGTTGTACAGATGTATGACAGATGTAGGGTTAGGAGTGGAAATAGATTGCCAATAAATATTTACATCATCCAGAATGATGGTTTCTTAGATGATATTTGTGAATAGCCAAGACAGAAGATCCTATAAAGCTGAGTTGCTGGATATGTTGAGAGTACACGTGAATTATTATATATAGACAAGTTATGCCTCCTGCTTTTTTGTGTGATCACTCTAGCACAAGATGTTATAGCCTGGGTGAAGTATTTCATAACTCTTAATGTTGGGCTTCAGGTAATATCCGAGACATAGTTTTCTGTCTTTTTCCAAAGAAATACCTCTTCTTTTCTCCTTAAAAGAAGAGTTTACAAGGACTGAATGCTCATTTATTTATTTCTCTTTGTTGGCCAGGAGGCCCAGGAAGTAAAGCTCCACCACAGTGCATTTATATTAATATGTGAATTTCAAACAGTTCTCAGAAAAACAAGTTACATTTCTCATGAAACAATAAAAATAATTGCAAGACAGATATATATAGTAAAATATTTACATCAGCAATTATAAGTCTATACAGTTGTTCCAGCTGTAAAATCTTGCAGAAGTAAATGCAAAAGGGAAAAATTATTGCAAAGAAATTAAGTGTTCTTTCATTTCATTAAATAAAGGTTTGCAAGGAGTTTAAGATATATAATAAAGTTAATTATAAAATGTTCCAGGAAAGGACATTTTAGCTTTGTAAAGATTTGTAAATAATTTGAGAGATATATTGAAATAAGTTAGAAAATAATCTAGGAGGGGATGGAAGATATTAGTATTATACAGCAGGAGCGTGGTAATAGCATAAGACAGAGAACATGGTATATGATTGTTTCTATTTAGTCTGCCTGTTCCAAATTGGTGTTATCTAGAAGGTTTATAACTTAGGTATACAGGAGATAGATGAGAGAGGTAGAATGGTGGATGGGGCAGACAGAAAAAGAGCAAGGTGAGAATTGTTGTTTGGGGGGAGTGAATGTGGCTGTATTAATTTAAATGCAGGAGGGAAAGTTGTTAGAGGTATAACGATTCAAGTAGAGGAGGGCAAAAAGTTTGTGATAAGCAAAAAGACGTTTGTGCTTTCACTAGAGGTCTCAAAATGGTGATGAACATGAGCATGATGAAGATTGGGTAAGGTATTGTTTGAGCAGGATTTTATTGCTTGGAAGTTTGTTAATCATTTTTACTTGTACGGCGATGGTGTTCCAAAGCTTAGTCCCCAAATGAATTATTTGTTTTAGTCATCCTTAGCAGAAATGTATCACCAGAAAGGAGGTTTCTTGTGGGGGTGTAGGGCAATGATATATTAAAAGGCAAAAAAGAAATATTATAATTTAACTGTCAGGGAGCAAGAAGAATTGAGAAACCTACAAGCTAATGCAGATATAATTATCAAGCAAGTTGATAAATGCAGAGCAATTGTATTAATGAATGCTAGGGACAACATTGCTTATATGAACGACTTTCTTTCTGATGAAACTATTTTTGTGAAATTAGATATGTCAGATGTTAAAAAAAAAATAATATATATATATATATATATATATATATATATATATATATATATGCTGTTAATATGATAATATATGAAATGCAACTTAGTGATGATATATCAGTTGACCTCTTTAATTATTTGACTTACCCTGCCCCACTACTTCAATCTTTTATGGGTTACCTAAGGTGCATAACAGCATGGTACACCCCCCCCCAAATGAGACCGATAGTCTCGGGAAGGGGGTGGATAACAGAATCCATCTCTCTCTAGCTGCAATCAATTTTAGGAAATTTTATGGATAAAGTTAGGAGTTACATCAAAGATACAAGGGACTTCTTAACAAAGTTATATGAATGGCATGAATTAAATACTGAAAAGGATTTCCTTTTAGTGACCCTAGATATAAATTAATTATTCACCATCATTCCTAACTAATATGGATTGGATGCAATATGGAATTTTTTAAGTTGCAATACTGAAAATGGATAGTAGAAGTGTTGAGAATATCTGTCAGCTCTTAGAGACAGTACTCACTAATAATGTATTTATCTTTGGCAAGCAACTATATTTTCAAAAGTTAGGTGTAGAAATGGGGACTGCAATAGCTGATTGCTATACCAACCTAGTATCGGATCAATAGGAAAAGCAATTCATATATAATGGCCCTACTGAATTCAGCTCTAGGGTACTTTTTTTATACTCGTTCCGTTGACAATGTGTTTTTGATTTGGAAAAGCAGAGAAGATGAAGTACTATAATTTATAGAATATCTGAATGAGCCTACTAGTTTTCTAAAATTTAAACTTAATTTTTCTCAAGATTAGATAGAATTTTTCGATGTTAGGATAGAGAAGACTAATGAGGGAATGAATACTAGCATCTTCAAGAAAAATGTTCATGCCAATTGATATACACATAAAAATAGCATGCATGCACCACATATTTTTAATGAAATAGTTAAAAGTCAATTGTTAAGGGCCAGTAGACTTAACACTGAAGAAGGGAAATGTCAGGAACAAATGTTTGAAATGGCATAAGAGCTTAAAGAAAGGGGCTGTGATGAAAGTTTATTAAATAAAGTTATGTATGAAATAATCCAAGATAGAGAAGGGGCAGCTAAACCATTCTTTAGTGAAAAGAAAGCAGTGATTGAGAATTCTACTAATACAATGGTATGACGAAGTAAGTTAAGATATGTAACTATGTATAGAAATTGGACAACAGAAGTTAAAGAAGTGATATCTAGAAATTGGCATATTTTGAAAGCAAAGCCTGGGTTAGAGCACATTATTGAAATAAACCAAAGTTTGCATATAAGAATTGTAGGAACCTCAAACAGAGGTTATGTTACAAAGAGATGAGACAGTCAAATATTAAAGAAAGAATACTAACAAATAAGCAGGGTACCTTCCAATGCTATAACTGCAGTTGCTCTAAACACGTTCCTGTTGATAACAATGTTTTTGTGCATCCTGAGTTTTTGAAAGAATTTGTTTTTGAATGCTTTGTGACATGTAATACAGCAAACATTGTTTATCTTGCAACCTGTATTAAATGTACAGCATTCTATGTGGGCAAATGCAGTCGAAAATTAAAAGATTGTATTATTAAGCATCGATCAGAGATATGTAAAAATGTTTCTTCGGATGCTTTAGCTAAGGATATATTTGAGTATGGTTCTAGTCATGATTTTAAGTTCACGGTTGTAGATGTTGTTATGAAGAATTTTAGTGGGGGTAATGTAAACAATGCATTAGAAGTTAGAGAATACAATTGGATTATAAGACTACATGCAGAAAGGCAACCAGGAATTAATACAGCCGTTATCATAAAGCTGATTTTAATCAAAAACCAAACGCAGTACAGATAATTGTGATTGTAATAGGTTTTGAATGCAATGATTTTATGTTACATTTAAATGTTATTCTTATATACTGATGTATGTAGTAGGCTGCATGAGTTTAATTATGCCATATTTAATTGATTAATTATTAGTGTAGCATGATTGGTGGGTTGTGTTATACGAGTGTTATTGGAAGTCTTTAAAATGTGAGTGGTTAATTTATTTGTTGAGCTTGCACTCTGAGGAAGAACTATGCATGAAAGCCTTGCATGCTTAAATTTGTTTATTCTTGACTTTTCTTAAGCCTGAGTTTTTTATTTTGGATTTACTACGGTATACTTAAGGCTGAGTTAACCGCTATATTGTACCATTTTTTTTTTGCATGTGTGGTTATATTTAGGGAATTCTTATAAATTATGGCTATGCTACCTATCCACGTTTTTCCTCTCAAGCCTAATAATACTGAAACCAGGTGGGGTAATTTCATTGTTATTTATGTCATATTTCAGCCATGTTTCTATAACTACAATTATGTCTGAGGAATATATGGCAATACAAACATGTATGCCTTGGATTTTATTGCATATACTTCTGACTGGCATTTAGGGAGAGAAGGCTAGAATTGGGGGTAGAGGAGGATGACAGAATGTTTCATTTAATACTGTGCTATTAGTGTCGGGTTTTTGCTTTTGTGTAGGGACAGGGTTTGGGTGAATATCTCCACTGATTTTTTTTGGGTGGAAATTTTATGAAGGAAAGTATGTAGTCAAATGCATTTGTGCTTTTGTTTTACTGGATTTCATATGGTAATCTACTTAGATTTAAGATACCTGTAATTTAAAAAAAAATAAGGTTTGCTGGGGTGCTGTGGTGATTGATAGACTTGGAAACTGTTGCTATAATGAGTATGGGTTTGTAGGACTATTTATTACATTTACTTTGGAGGAATGATGGTAGAGAGTGTTAATATGCTGAGGAGGCACACTAGTAGGACTAGAGTCAGAGCCATTTTTTATAATATGTAAGTTAGACGTTGCTGAAGATATTAGTTTGCACAGTGAAATGTTACTAGGCAAGAGTAGTTCTACTTATAGCTGTATAAATTCTAAAAGGTTAAACTACGTACAGAACTTTAAGTAATGAGTCATAGATGCTAATTGTAGGGCAACTGTGAGGGTCTATATTATATCATTGAATGCTTAAAAAAGCGAACGATGAATAATCGAACCCATGTAAGTGAAAGCTTACAGTCTCGAAAGCTCAGAATAGCGATTTTTTTTTCCAAGGGAAAAAAATTGCTGTTCCAATAAAAAAAAAAAAAAAAAATTGAACTAATACATAAAGTGGGGGGCTGTGCCCCCCACACCCCCTACTTAAATATACCAACTCCGAGATCGCACTACAGTGCCGAAAACGGCAAAGTAACAGAAAACAGAAGCGGCCAAGTGAATTCTTTCCCTGGGAAAGAATTCGCTTAAAGCCGCTTTGCTATTTTGCGTTTTCGTTGCTTTAAGTTCGACCAAGATGCATTCGATATAATGTGTCTTCGGTCATCTAATAGGAACCCCAAATGTGACTGAGCTATGTTATTTATTTTATTATTTATTTATTTATTTGCAATAAACAAATAAGCTATGTTCTGATTGTTTTGATGCAGAAATAGGTTGGAAGTGTAGGGGTGGAGTTAGGATATTTTAAATGTAGATTAGGAGGGGGTGTGTGGGAATTAGGAGCAGGGTAGGGGAGCGGAGTGAGCATAAGTGTAGTGAGGGTGAACAGAGTGGGGCCCAACTACTAAATCAGCAAAGTAACAGTGTTGAGAAAAACAGTCAGTAAGCTTTGGCTATGGCAAAAGGTAATAATGTTCTCTAGTACAGAGTATACACCAATACAGCTACCTACTTCAGGTGAGTGTAAATGGACACTCAGCTGTCCCTACAGTTTGATTCTACAAGCTGCAAGTCATAGCTTATGTTATCTTTACTGAATTACACATACAAAGCTACTTTGACTACATACATGAGGTCCTTTCAAGGATGGACTTCAGGCTTGGGTGATAGTTGCTGGAAAGTGATAGCTCATAAGCAATCTGTGCAGTATATTAGCTGGGACTGGTTTGGTCACAGTCGGCACAGAAGGAATAGAGATGGATGGAAGGGATAATAGAGGTTTAATTAACTCAGATGCTAGATGCAGTTATGGTAAATATATTAATATATTTGAAGAATTCTGTTTAAATTGAAAAAAAACAAGGGAACAAACAGTGTTTGTTACCAGGTCAGGCCTCCAAAATACCTTTTGCAGATATTTATGCACCACTATCAAAAGGTAAATTCAGAGGTCCTTGTATATGCAGGAGATCTAATTAGCAAACAAACTTTTATAAGCCACCAGAACAAGATACAAAAGTGCACAAAAGTGTAGCATAGTATATATCTAGTAGTCATGTCTGTTGCATCTAACTAGCATTAAACTCTGTCCTTAGACATAGGTATAACATATGAGGTCTACAATTAACTCTTAGCTATAAGTTAATACATCACAGCTGATGTGGTCAACAATTACTATAACATAAACTATACACATTTCACAATGCAGCAATAAGGATAAACATCTTATAGTCAAGTCACTTTTTACACCTGTACTACTAGGTTTCTTGCCTGCTGCCTAACAATTGCCTGTGTAATTAGCAGAACTATTAAACCAACACAAAATGTCTGTGACTAACAGGCTTGTGGACTGCTTGTGCAGTGTATTAGCTGGGACTGGTTTGGTCAGGGTCAGCAGAAGAGGAGTAGAAATGGTGATTTGCTCTGACTAGAGGCCAGGGGTCCAGTAAAGGCAAGTGTGAGTTCAAAGATGGTGCCTACAGGAAACAACCTTTTGTTCCTTTAGAGTTAAATGTTCCTTTAGAGTTAAATCTATGTATACCACATTCCAAATATGAGTTTTTTTGCAAGGAAATAACCCAGTCTTTGTTCAATAATACTAGTGTTAGTGGAAGAACATTGACATATACTAATACGTAAAAAGAACAAAATGATATGCTTACGGTATACATAAAGAATTAAAAAAAACAGAATACTAACAGACTCTCAGCCACCTAATCAGTCTATCTCTTGCCTAACCTAGTTTACCTCCACTGCAGAATATGTATAATTATTTAACTAGCATGGCTCTCAGTAACTAAAGCTAAGCAAAGCATAAATGAACTATTCTAATACTACTAATATATAAAGCTATGTATTGTTACCTTGATTCCAATAAGGGAGATAAAAACAGGTGAAGGAAAGAGCACCATATTGTTATATGTGTTTATAGCTTTATCTAAAAGAACCAAAGGAAAGCAGGAAGCATTAGTGAAACACTTTATGAGTATTCCAATTAAGTAAATGGGTACTAGGCAGTGCACATATCTTGAGTAACAAAATAAATGCATTCCCTGAACTTAACATTCATCCACACTAGATTATATCACTCACAAGATAAATTCAGATATCATCTAACCATTCAATAACTTCTGCTTTTCTTCTTTTTTCTAGGCATATAATGTGCTCCTTGTGAAAGTTGTTTATTGCTGCTTAAAAGAATTATTCACAAAATAAGGCATATAATTCAAATCAAAAGAAGTTTTCATACCGTTTTATGCAACCCTAATTAGACCAGTTATTGGTTACCCTTTTGGGATATACTTTTCTAGACATATCAAGCAGCTGGGAAGGCCTTCAGTTAAAATGATTGTTGGCCTAGAGATCCAGATCTACCAAAAAAGCCTTGAAACACTATCACTTCACTAGGCTTCTTACAGGTTCTTACGGGGTGACCTATGTCTTGCATTCCATGTCATCATGGACCTCATCCTCCTTGATCTCCTGTTTCTTTGTATGTCATATAGCTTCACTAATATCTTAACTAGACATTTAAGTCTCCACCAGTACATAAATAAAATGCACTGGAGAGGCAAATTTATTTTCCATTGTCTAGCCTACCTCTGGAACAATCTTACTCTGCAAGTTAATCAGCATCCTTCAAACTACACCTGGATAATTGGACAGGTACCCAAAAATTTACTTCAGGACTGATCTGTCTTCCCTTCTTCAGAAGGGCATACAGCATGAAGTGGATTTTGGCAATGCATAAATGATCTTGCGACTCTTTTGTTTTATATTTTATATGATTCTAAGGACATACAGAATTCTAAGATGATTTCATCATACTCCTACGCAAGTATGTCACATAATATGTTTTTTTTATTTTGCTTATGAAGTGAGATACTAAACAGGGATTTAAAATGAATTGATATATCCTCTTCCATCTACTGATATTGCTTGCCATCCAATTAAATTTCTAAGCATCAATGTAAATGTATAATATAGAAAACAAAATAAGTATAAATAAGTTCAGAGATGAAGAGAAAATGATGTGATATCAAAGCAACTGGACAAAGTATGAATAGCATAGTACTCAAACTACATACAATGGTAAATTCAATGTTAAAAGAAAGAATTACCTATTTATAACACAATTTATTAGGCTTTGCTCACCTTTCCTTCTTTACCTCCATCTGCATTGTCACCCTTTCCTCATCAGCCATTTCACAACAGAAATTCTTGCCATCACTTTCTTGTCCAATCACCTCCCAGGAAACTCTATCCATGTTTTTTATAAATATAGTCTTTACTTAAGTAATAAGATCGAGTGAACTGCAATCCTATGGAAAAAAACTGTCCCCATTTATGAAAATCAGTTATATAGTATAAACACTGAAAGGACTATAAACTAATATTTCATTTGAACTTAAATATTGTTAAACAAATTATCAGTATTTCAGATGAATCATTATTATAGGTTCATACTAGGCTATCTGCCCTAGGGCATTTATAAGCCTAGCCAGAGTGTGTTTGGCTTTTGCCACCCATTTTAAATTAATTTTGCTATGCCCTTTTTCGAGGTTAGTATACTGTGCCTCTGTCTAACAGTGACACAGATAAATATTTCCCCCTTTAACACTTCTTGTTCTTTCTTTAATATTTTCTGTTTCAAGTGTGTGTGTGTGGGGGGGAACAACTGTATAGTAAGTAGCATTGTTGCCTCACAGCAAGAGGTTCTTTGATTCAGTTCTCATCTGGGATGTTTTCAGACTGGAGTCTGCATGTTCTCCTTCTGTCCATGTTGGTTTCCTCCACTTACGGTGGTTGCTCCCCAGTTTCAAATATATGTGGCATGTGGGCTGGTGCAGCTATGTTGTCAGTGAGTATGTGAGTGTGTGTATATGTGTGAGTGTGTGTGTGTGTGTGTGTGTCAATATATATATATATATATATATATATATATATATATATATATACAGTGTGAGAGAGTGTGAGAGTGAAAATGTGAAAGTGTGTGAGTTTGACCATGTGATTGTATATGAGTGTGTCTGCAAAGTGCGTGTGTGTGTGTGTGTGTGTGTGTGTGTGTGTGTGTGTGTGTGTGTGTGTGTGTGTGTGTGTGTGTGTGTGTGAGATATGGAAGAACGGCCTAACAATCTACTGCTGTTTCTTCCTTGCCCGTGGGGTTGTTATAGGAGTCAAAAGCAATTCAAAAGCCTTGAATGATGTCAAGGAGATTCAAATAAAGCCCTGGCTATTGCCCAGCTGACCTGGGTTTAATTAGTGGCTCAGGCAATTGACAGAGAAGCAGGGAATGGATTGGCATGCCCATCTAAGGTGGGAGGGTGTCTGCTGATACACTCCCTAAGGTGGGGTTATGCTACAAAGAGGGGGTTGCCCTTGGATGCAATCAATGAGTGTGGGGTGCAGAGAAAGGGAGTGGGTAGATCATAATGCCTCCAGATGGATGCTAAGCTCCTAGGACACCTTCAGGATCCACAACTAGCCCCAACAAAAAACAAAATACAGTAAGTCTGGGGGGCATTGGAGAGTAGCTGGTAGACCCAGTGTGGAATAAACATGAGGTCTGAGGGGGCCAAAAAAAAAGAGAGAAGGAGATTCAAAGTAAAAGCAACACAGACTTCACATTCAATAATTTCATGGAAAGCATCCCATTTACAATAAATCTTAATATCAATAGTCTCAAATATATTATAATAACTGCGGTGGTGGTGCTGCTGTAGCATTGTTGCCTCACAGTAAGACGTTGTCCTGTTCGATTCTCAGCTAGAGCGTCTTCTGTGTGGAGACATGCATGAATGGGTGTACCTTCGTTGAAGGTTGTGCGTCAGGGCTGGCAACTCGGCACGTAAAAATCTACTGCCAATCATTAGCGGACTGGAGTTCTGCTCTGGCGACCCCTAACTGGGAAAAGCCGAAAGACATAACAGTATGCAACATAATATTTTCTGGAATGCTATATAAATGTAAGCCATCTCATCATCATTATCAATGCAATTTTTCCTATTTGATACGGAGTTGGAGTGTTATGTCAACTGTTGGCACCTCGCTTGAACAAAGCCACTCTCACACTTCCCTCAACAGTCACGCCCAGTTGCCACAGGCCTTCTCTCAAACAATCTATCCATCTCTTACCTGGAAATTCTCATCTCATTTTGCCTTCCTCCTTTCTCTCCCAAATCTGCCATATCAAATTGTCTTCTGCTTTCCTGCATACATAACTGCACCACTGTAATCAGTTGTCCTTGAGCTTTTCTGCAAATGGGGCTTCTTTGGCTTTAGTCTCTCTCCAGGCTCTTCCTTTCTATCACCTTTCTATCACCTCATGCTTCCTCGACTGCTCTGCCTTAACTACACAGATTTCTGATCCATACAGAAGTATTTGTTGCACCACTGTTTTGTGCACCTTACTGTTCAGCTTCTTTGGCATTCTTCTATCACAAACTATCCCTGACCCTTTGTGCCACTTGGTTGCAGCACATATAATGCTAGCATTAATCTCCTCATCTGAAGATGCTAACCTGTTCTGCTGTTTTCTCTTCTGTCTCTACTTTCAGTTTCTTCTGAGTTCCTCCATTTGCTACCATGACCACATGGTGTCTGCACTCAGTTTTACCCCACATGCCTTCATTTGCATTCCAGTCACTTATCATTTGATGACATTCCTAATCAGAGTCTGCTTGTATAGCTACATAATTTGTATAGATAAGCTTTGTTGATTTTTCCCATCTGAACTGTTTGCAGATGTATTCCATCGCCAGTATGAACAGGAGTAGGCTCAAAGCAGAACTCTAATACACACCCATTCTCATAGGGAACCTTTCTTTGCGTCTGAACACTATTTGTACTTGTGTTAGTCACTATTTGTACTTGTGTTAGTGTGCTCTTGTACATAGCCTACACTAATTCTGCTAGTGTTTCTGGGATTTCCATCCATTGCAGAATGAACTGCATGTATAAAGATTCTTGGGACCTTTTTAAATGCTTTCTCTAAGTCTAGTTGGCTACTTGCTAGGCAAGTGATTTGTGATCATCTTAAGAAGCCTAGCCTGACCTTCCCTTGGTAGGTTTTAGCCCTTATATTTTGAATACAAATAGTTCAGAAGACCAAACAAGAATATGGTGGAACATTTACATGTCTCCCCTTCCATGAAAGTTGAGAGTACTAAGCCAAAGGTGAATGTGCCATTACCCATCCAATTGTCCAAATTATGTTTAAACAGAATAAAAGTACTTTGCTTTACATGGAGTGGAAGACAGTTTTGTAGAAGCAGTATTCTTTGTGATACATACAAATACCTTTCAAAATGTTATTTTGCAAAAGAGATTGAGATCTCTTGAATGGGTGTTTATGACACCACCGGAATTTAATGTGGGTTCTGTTGAAGCCTTTATGTGAGTCAGAATTTGCCTCTTAGTGGTTTGTATAATACTGAGAAGAGTGACAAGGCTTTGAGATGGTATGCATTTATATATTTTTTTTAATTTAGACCCTTGATTTCTTTAGTGAGAAAGTGTGAGGTCATTCTAGTTGTGACAAGTATTTGGAGAGATACAAACTGAAAGGGGCATTATGCCCAGTGATCATCCTAATGACTGCTGAGTACAGTAGAATGATTACATACCTGGAAACAGTGCCTTTAGATATAAGCTGTGCGATGAAAAAGGAGTTCCTTACAACAGTGGAAACATGGTGATCAAAAGACAGTTAATTGTTGACATAGGTTCCCAGAGCCCTAACTACAAAATCAGTTTTCAGGGGTGTGTTATCAATTAGACAGTTACAAGATGATTCATGATTGCTGAAGGATACACTTGTACAGTTTCTGGTATTAAGCTTTAGTTAATATGTTTCTGACACCGGCTAATTAACCAAGTAACCAAGCCCAACGGCGAAAAGTAACACTGCAAAAAGAAGAAATGCTGCTCCAAAGCCACAAAATGGCATTTTAATAAACCAAATGTAAGCGCTTTCATTTCCAGTACTACAGAAACATCATCAGACAAACAAATACACTACCTCACATCCTTTAAATACCATAAACAGCTAAATCTCACTTTCTTAAGAAGGTGGAGGCCAAGTGCAAGGCATGTTATACAGCATCTTGTGCAATATTTCACTTCCTAAAGAAGGTGGGGCCAAAATATTTTGTTACCTTCATAATAAATAAAATCCTAGTACATGATGAATACTAAAAACTAAAAATGTATACATACATACATATTAATGCCAATAATAATAAAATTGCATTAGTTAGCTTATATACTAAACAAGTACATATTATTTGATGATAAAAATCAAACAGTACCTGCTTTCAAATTTAAAATGGGTTTGATTGATGCACACTCATTAAGCCCTGGGGGGGAGGGGGTGGCATTTAAAAGAACTTGCCAATATAGTTCCCTTTTCTCCACTAAGGTCTCCCAGTCACCCCCTCTATCTAGTGCACCCTGGCCCATCTTTTCCAGAATAACAAATACCAATATAAAAAGCAGAACAGGTGGCACAAAAACTGATGTAAACAACTCCCTTAGTATTACAATCATATTTACCTTTAACAGTAAGCAAATATGGGCAACCATGAACAAGGAAACTACTAACCTTCAGGATATACCTGCATTGTCGGAAAGCCCCACATTTTTTCATTCCACAACCATTAGTATGACCATTCATTTGTTGCTTGCTGGTTTCAAAAATACACTTAAAGTTTTTGTTGTTTTTGTAAACAAATTTAGGTTCAGGACTCAACCTACCCATAAGTCCCAAATGATCCAAAAACAGTTGCTCAGTGTTTCTTAATCGTGTCCTGTAATAAATAAATACCTGGATTATATTGCAAAACAAATACTTGTGATGAATTGTGATGGTCATGTTGAATATTATTTCCTTGGCCATCAAGATTAATAGAATTGGTGTCTGCATCATAATTGCATACAAGGGGCTTATATCTAACACCCCTATTTTCCATAACATAATCAATGGCGCTGTCCAAAAAATCTTTAGGGTAACCCCTTTCAAGAAGCATACTAACCAATTTCCCAACCTCTACTTTGAGCACTTCACCATCTGAAACTAATCTACACAGCCTAATTAACTGACCTTTTATTAAATTTTTCTTTTGCCAGATTGGATGCTGGCTAGAGAAATGTAAGTAGGCACAGGAAAAGGTTGGTTTGCTATATATATTAGATTCATATCTGAAATTCCCCAAGTTCTTATAAAGAGTCACATCCAAAAAATCTATTGAATTATTATAGTAGTGATGAATGAACTCGAAAAAATCAGTAGAGTGGTTAAGGAAGTCCATAAAGTTTTGTAAGTCCTCCAAACTCCCTTTCCACAAAATAAAAATACCGTCCAAAAATCTCAGATACAAACTCAACATAGGTGCAAATGCTGAGTTTAAAACAAAACTAGTTTCCCAAAACCATAGGACCATACTGGCAAAGACAGGAGCACAAGCTGCCCCCATTGCAATGTCCGTATTGTAGTATTCCCTTTGAAGTATACAAAATTATTTGTCAGGACGAGTTCCATAATCTGATATATAAGACTGATTTCATTGTTAGAAAGGTTAGAGCCTTTAACCAGAGCTTGGTGGAACCAGTCCAATCCTTCGCCATAGGGAATAACCGAAAAAAGGTCTTTTATATCAGTGGTCACCAGTAAAGGATTAGGCAAAAAAGGACACCCTGAAATCCAATTCAAAAAGTGCTATGAATCTTTTAAGATGTGACTTTTGTTCACAAAAAATGTTTTTCATTTAATGTCAACAACTTTTGCCAATGGTTTGGTCTTCGAACCCAATGGTCGCAATGGAGGGTTAGTGGCTGAATTATGAATCTTAGGAATACCAAAAATTCCTGGGATCTTAGGCTTGCAAAAAAAGAAATATTTTCCTGTTCAGCCACTTTAACAAAAATATGTTGAAAACTGTCAATATTATGCTTAAAAAACAGGTCATTTCTTAACTGCGCATCTAAATTCTTCATTTCTTCTTCAGTGGAGCTTGAATTCCTTAAATTCTCCTTGATAATGAGTTCCATTAGTGTACAACCCATTTTGTCAAAAAAAAATCCAATAGTTCAAGATGAAACACGGACCAGACTGTAACACCATTCGGGTATTTCCAAAGGCGCAGTCCTCTAGGGACCCACTTATTGGTAATGCAATGTCTCAAAAATGAGTTGTCCATTTGTAACAATTTAAATTTTAAAACCAGTTTTTCCATTTTACTTAACCTGGCTTTAAAAGTAAGTTCACTACCATTGTTGTCGTTACTTGTAAAAACAGGACTGATAAAATTACTTGCCTCATCAGAATTATATGTTGATTAAAAAAAAATCACATAAACTGTGAGTATTGACAAATACATCAGTATCAGCAAAGTTCCCAAGTTAGCATTCCTATGAATAGTAGTACCTGCAGATGTTCCTTGTCCACAGCCCTGTTGTAAAGCTGGAATATGCTCTGTGGACGAGTCACAAGGTAGGGAAGCCGTTCTATTTCAAGGAACAACATTTGCATTAGAAGAAGTTATAAGAACATCCACACGTTGCTTTAAATCATCCATGCACTTAATAAGTGGCATCAATTCCATAGTAGAGTAGTTATATTTCTTTGGCCATCAAGATTAATAAAATTGGTGTCTGCATCATAACTGCATAAAAGGGGCTTATATCTAACACCCCTATTTTCCATAACATAATCAATGGTGCTGTCCAAAAAAATATTTAGGGTAACCATTTTTGAGAAACACGCTAACCAATTTCTCAACCTCTACTTTGAGCATTTCACCATCTGAAACCAATCTACATAGCCTAATTAACTGACCTTTTACTATATTTTTCTTTTGCCAGATCATTTCTGGTATTAAGCTTTAGTTAATGTTTTTTTTTACACCAGCTGTTTGTTCAGGACAGGGCCTGTTGGAGGATCTTGGTGTCCTCTGGGGAGTTTATAATGTCATCAAGTTTGCAGTCATCTGCAAAGTTGGTCAGCCACAAACCCGTAACGTTAGTTTTGATCTCTGAGAAGTAAATGCCAAAGAGAAGTGCTTCAAGGAGTGATCCCTGCAGTACATCACTAATGACAGGTCTTTTGGAGGAAGCAGGTCCACCCATACAAACTTCCTGGGTTCTATTTGTGAGCCAGTTTGATATCCAATGAGTTACATATGAATTGACCTTGAACTGGGAGTGTTTATCTACAATACCCAAGTGTGGGATGCTATCAAATACCTTTGCAAGGTCAAGCACTGTTTTGCCCTCATCCATTGTATCAACATTTTTTTGAAGAACTCATCTAGGTTAATTGGGCAGACACTGCAGTGGTGGTGCTGCGGTAGCTTTGTTGCCTCACAGTTAGACGTTGCCTGTTCGATTCTCAGTTAGAGCGTCTTCTGTGTGGTGACATGCATGAATGGGCATTCCTTCGTTGAAGGTTGTGCGTTAGGCCCGACAAGCCAGCACGTAAAACTCTACTGCCAATCATTAGCGGACCGGAGTTCCGCTGTGGCGACCCCTAACTGGGAAAAGCCGAAAGACAATCATCATCATCATCACCTATATCCTTGTTTATTAAATCCATAATAAGCCTTTCCATAGCCTTACAGATGAGACTGGTCAGGCTTATGGGGTCTATAATTAGCTAGGTCCATTGCAGCCTCATCTTTGTACAAGGCAATGACTGCTGTTGCCTTATATTCATCTATCACGAAGCCTGTTTTGAGGCTGATATTGAATAGCTTCTGTAGAGGGTTAGACAATTTATGTGTCACACTGACCAGTAGGCAGCCTAATATGTTATGTGGCCCCATAAATGTAGTGTTCTTGGCCTTAGATAGCACCCTGAAAACGTATTCTTGGGAGATCTGGAGGGATAGATGTGGTTATGCGATCTGAAAATACTGGAGGGGTGAGACAAGGACATTTTGAACTAAACTTGTCTGCTAGTAGATTGGCTATATATCCTGGGTCCAAGTATGTAATATAATTTACTGTCAGCTTTGCACAGTGCTGGACATTGTTTCTGAGATTTCTAACATAATTAATGAATGCTTTGGGGTTACCCTTCACCTGGATAGCTATTTTTACCTTATATCTAGCTTTGATTGATTTGAGCAGGGTCTAAAGTACTTTGTTTATTTTAGTGAGAGCGCTTTTGGCATCTTAAGAGTTAGATGTATTTTTACATGCAATTAGTTTTTTGTTTTATTACTATAGAGCTTTTTTACATTTGGTTTCTACCATATGGGGCTATTTTTGAATTTGATGCTATTTATTCCTGAGGGGAACAGCTGCATCATTGCAGCTATCTACATGTGCATAGAATTAGGAATGCACAGTTTGATTTTTTTATCATATCCAGCTTCTTCTTCGCCACTTTATTCACTGCAAACATTGAGCCAGCTGTACTATATCCTAATCTGAATCCAAACTACTCATTTCACTGCTTATTTTCTACTGTTCTGCATATTCATTTATCAATAATCTTTCCAGCATTTTCACTGAGTGTGACAGGAGTTTTATACCTCTGTACTGCCCCCCACTTATGAATCTTCCCTTTGATCTTGCACACTGGTACTAAAATGCTTGTTCTCCAGTCAGCTGGGATAGGCCTCTCAGTCCACTGAATAATGAGTACCTTCAGGATCCATTCCCCTAACACAATCATCATCTTGATAATATTTGTAATGACTTCATTTGAGCCTGCTACTTTTCCTAACTTAATTTTCCTTTCTGAACTTCATACTTCTTCTGTGTTGTGTTCTCCTTCCTCTTTCATCACAGGCTGTGCATGTGGCAGTACAGATTCTGTGGGGTTCTCTTCATTCAGAGGCTAAGCCTTTTGAAGCACTCTTTCTACCTGTCTTGGATGTCACCTGGACTGTCAAGCAGATTGTTGCTGAAGACCCTAATGAATGGTTTCTCCCAATGATTGCGTTTATCTTTATTGGTGCAAGCAGCTATTTCATTTAAAGCACTAGGTTATATACAAATACTTAACTATTATATCCTCTAACAGGACGCTTGGTGAATAGCAACTCTTACTGAGCAGTGCTGTAACTCCATTCAATAGATTTCCCTCTCCTACGCATTAAACTAGTTTTCCCACTGAACTAATACTCCAGTGAACTCTTTTGCTGCTGCATCATATCATATATAAATCTATATAAATCTCATTTGTATGATCTCTCCTGTATCACAGACCTCTCAGAGACATTCAGATGAAAGACAATATGAAAGAAAAAGGTGCAAAAGTAAACAAGTCTCATGCAATAACACTATGAATACAATCAATATTAAAGAATTTAATTTTCTAATTTCGATGGAAATAAAAGACTTTTTCAAATTCCAAATTTCAGTTACACAGGAAGCTGGCAAATTTCACTCAAGCTCACAGTAACACTAGCACTTTCGGCTCCTCCTGGTAGTGGAAGTCTCTAGGCTTCTAAAGTGCAAAAAAGAAGATACATAATAAAATGGTTTGAATAATTCAGTGACAAAACTGCAAACGCACAATAATCATTTTAAAATGTTTAACACAGACAAGCCATTATTATCAACATCTCCTTTGCACAAAATTTGCATAAATTAATGTTGATGTTCTGTTAAAGGCATAGTACCCTTTATGAAGCATTATAAGAGCACAAGATAACAAATCATATTAGTTACATTAGATGTGTATTCAAAGGAATTATCATACAAATAAATTGGTCTAAAACAATAAACTTTTGCAGTAAGCTTTTTAAATAAATAATGGGGAATACTTCAACACTGTCCTACCTAGAAATTGACAAGCTATGAAGATTTTACATTATGTTAAAAAGATTAACTGTATGTTATATTTGTTTAGAATGGTTTGAACTTTTGATGTCTTGCAAAGGTTTCTCATTTTTTCCTATTTAAAATATACAGTAGAACCTCTGTAAGTTGACCGCCTAAGGGACTGTAACAAACTGGTCAACATACAGAGGTGGTCAACATAAGGAACTAGGCCTACTGTACTGATACGTACATGTTCTTTACTTTCTTGTACAGCTTGTATTAGAGAATATCATACGAAATCATACATAATCAAAACACAATAAAATCATACATATAGTATCATACAAAATCAATACATTTACTGTTTTCTCATGGTTTAATCATTCTTTCTGAAAAAAAGAGTCAGTCTTGGTCTGTTTCTTATTCTTATTACAAAGGTAAGTGGAGAATGCACTCTCAATGCTGGCTACACCATTCAGCATACCTGGGCATTTTTCCACAGCAAATGACTTCAACTGCATTATCAGATGCCTGACAGCCTCTTCTTTTGTCGTCTTTGCAATTTTTGTGTCATCCTCACTTGCTTCTTTCACTTCATCAGCTGATTCATGCACTTTTACGCTGGTCTATACCTCGGTCAATATTACTGGAAAATTGCTTCTGGGTCAGGTTCATTACAGGTTGCCACCTCATCATCCATTTACTGGAAAATTGCTTCTGGGTCAGGTTCATTACAGGTTGCCACCTCATCATCCATTGCAACAAAGCCTTCAAAATCTACTCCTTTGGATTCTGCCATAGGTGATGGACTGTCTGATGGGGCCAAAACATCGAGGTCTTGGGTTGTGACAAATCCAACTTTCTTGAAACACTTCTGTATCATTTCTGGCTGAACTTTATTCCAAGGTGAACTGATCCAGAGGACAGCATCCAGATCATTAAGTGATGCAGCGGATGAAGTTGCTTCCACAGGCGGACCACAGGTTTGTGTTTTAGTAATGACTCACTGCGGGAGCTGGATTTAGTAATGCATTTTAAATGTTTTGTTGATGCCTTGGTCAAGAGGTTGAATTTTTGAGGTCGTGTTTGGAAGCAGAAATTTCAGTGTCATGTTTGAGACATGGTTCACTTGCAGGTGGCCAGGACAGTTGTCTACTGTCGGTAGAATAGACCATTTCTTCTTCTTCATTTCTCGGTCAATACTCCTTACCCACTCCTCAAACAGGGGAACAGTCATCCATGTGCATTTGTTTGATCTCCAAGTGACGGGGAGGTCTTCGGGCTTCAGGTTCTTGAATGCATGTGGCTTTGCCGATTTACCAGTCACCAAGGGCTTTAGTTTCTCTCCGGTTGAGCTAGCCCAAGGCAGAACAGTGAAACATTCTTTGGAAAGTTTTTTACCCTTACATTTGTCACCCTTCATGACGAGGCTCCTGTCAGGCATTACCTTGAAAAAGAGTCTGCATTTGTCAGCATTAAAGATGTCGTCATCTTTGAAGTCTCTGGCAAAGTCCGGGAACTTTTTGATGAACTCGTCTACAACTTCTATTGGAACTTCATTGGATTCACCACACAAGACTTTCTGGGAGATCTCTGTCGCAGTTTAAATTTCTTGAGCCAACAACTTGATGCTTGGAAATCTGCCACCCCGAATTCCTGTGCAAATCTTTTAGCAACTTCTTGGATCATCGGCCCATTTATTCAGGGATTAACTGCCCTTGTTTGTTTGAACCAGCTTAATGTGGCTTTATTGACTTCATTGAAGGATGTTTTCCTCCTTTTCTGCTGTAGGTCTCCACTTTCCTTACCATATCTCTCCAAGTACTCATGTTTACGCTTTTGGATGTTGCTAACTGTGGCCTTGCTAACATCAAAATGTTCTCCTGTCTTTCTTTGGCTGCTGCTTTCCAGAAAATGTAAAAGATCAGCCTTTTCCTCCAATGTCAGCTCTTTGAGTTCTTTCCTTTGGGCCATCATGTCTTGATTAACTGTAAACTCTTTCAGTAATTTTAGGATGTACCTACAATTCAGACCAGTCCTTCAAGTTGAAAAATCTTCAGCAGCACATAATAAACAAAAGGACGTTAGGGCTAATCTAACAAGTGATAATAATAAAACATGAAAAAAGAACTTATAGTAAAGAAAAAAAAATACAACTAAGGGACAAAGCCCACACCTTCTACCCCTTGGTGTAGAGTGGACTCAGCTGGTCAAGTTATAGAGGGTAAATTAATATTGTGTGTCACAGTCCTAGTGGTCAAGATACAACTTACAGAGGTGGTCAATACAGAGAGGTCGGTCCTCAACTGAGTACATGTGGTGCATGTCCAGTCTATGAAAATTAGGTCAATGTAGGGAGGTGGTCAGCAAACGAGGTGCTACTGTATTTTTGTTTTGCCTGTATCAACTCTCCCACTAATACTTGTATATTTCCTTAAAAAAACATTTAACAAACTAGTCGCAGTAAGCAAGTACATTTCACGTTGAAAAAAATGGAACTATTAACATTAAGGTTTAAATATCTGTATTTCTTATGTGTGTGTCTGTTTTTTAGGGCACAAGCACAAATTTGCAGCTATTCTTTCTGTATATCATTTTATAGTTTAATTGTTTCATTGTTTATTCAGTGGATTAGACCAACATTTTTGTGTGGGTAAAGCAAATTGCAGATGGTGTAGTGGTAAATTGTTCTAACTATGGTGTACAGGGTCCTGAGTTCAAGTCTTGGCAGTGCTGATTACTTTGGGTGGGGGGTTGGCATATGGTTAAGGTGTTTACCTTAAAAACACAAGGTGTGCAGGGTTTGATTCTCATATGGGGTAGTTGGCTAGGCTTAAAATGGCCCACAAGGGCAGTTAGCCTCGTACTAATCTATGAACCTATGAATTAAGACTTTTGGACTCTGTTGAAGCAATATTATGTACCTTTCTGTCACTTTTCTTAAGAGACTGAACCAGTAATCAACAAAACATTTTCATTTCCATTACTTTGGATAAATAATCTTTATCACATCTTATTATGTTAGATCAAACTTCAGGGGAAGAGGAATTTGTCCAAGTTGCTCTTAAAAAATGTTTATCCAGATGAAAAATAAAAATGACAATGGACCTAGGAGGAAATTCCTTCTTGTTTGGTGGTTTCATTAAGGAATGTTGTGCCCTTTCTATACAATCCCACAATGAATACAGTGTTGGAGATAAAGTATTTTTGGAAGCCAGGTAGAGAAAAAAACTATACTGTTTCGTTCCACATTGTCGTGAAGTGCAGATTTTCTAAGATTATTTATTCTTTCTGTTTTCCAAATCATTTGCATTTTCTAAAAGCCAGTTGTTTTTTTTTTTTAGTATGAATTCTATTTAGAATTCTTCCTCTCCTGGCCCTCCTTCCACATCTTTTAACAATGTCTAGATGTTGCCAGCCCAAATACCTTGCTGCTGCACCACCATATATTTTTAATAATGTAGTATGTTTATTACAATTATTCTGAAAAAAAACTTATTGTCCAGTTTATTAATTTTCATGGAGTGTTCTTAAATGGTTGCAATAAGCCGCTATTTTTTTTGTAACAAGTTGTTGAAGGTCTTTTTATCAGACATTGCCAAAAGTCTTTTGTTTAATGTACACTCCTTGGATATGACTTTAGAATAGTTAATTTCTCCGAGTATCCAAGTAATAATGATTTTGACATGAAAATGTGTTATATTCTATGTCATGTATCCGTAGTGGTACTATTTGTACAAAATGGTACAACCCCTAACCGGGAAAAGCCGAAAGAAGGTACAATACAAGAAAAAAATATTTTTTATAGAGTTGACTGAAGTTTTCCTTTTAGAGATTAATGATAATACAACAGAGCAACTTCTGGGTGCTGTTTGTAGTCTGTCCTCTTGGCTCCGTCCCTAAACACATTTTTCTCCTGCTCTGAGATTATGCTTTTAACATTTTTTCTGATGATAAAGAGTTTATTTGGTATTCTGGGGAATGTCATACTATACCGACTTTTAGCAACTAAATACTTGGTATACTTCTTTGATCACAGGACATTCTGTAAAAATAATATTAATAAATTACCACACTACATGCCAAAAATATACAGTCCTGTAAGGGCTCAAAGCAATTTAATAAGATGTTTGTGTCTTTCGTCTTTTCCCGGTTAGGGGTTGCCACAGCGGAACTCCGATCCGCTAATGATTGATAGTGGATTTTTACGTACCGGGTTACCAGCCCTGATGCATAGGGTTGCCACCTTTCCAAATGGGCAAAGTGGGACATTTGTGCTACAAACATCAGATTTGCAGGCAAACATACCATACCCAGTACAAAAAAAGAACAGAACTTCAATTGTTTGCCTGAATAAAAGTTTCTTTTCTCTGTAGCATCTCAGTATTTTTTTTTGTTCCAGAGCAACATTTAGTGTTTTCAATACAGAATAACTATTTTATGCAACTATTATATACAAAAATAATTTTGATAATAAATCTCTAAAATCTCATTGCCATTTTCTCACAATATTTATTTTTGCTGCTCAAAACTGAGAAAAGATGGCTGTCCCTCGCAGTGTGACACTACTGACGCAACTTCTAACCTCGAAGGCACGTATGCCTTCACACAGAAGACGCTCTAGCTGAGAAAAATGAACGGGACAACGTCTTGCTATGAGGCGACAACGCTACCGCAGCACCACCACCACAGTAAAGTAATTTAATAAGATATAAAAGGTTTATTTTAGTCTTCCATAACCTTATTTTTTCTTACTGATATAGCCCCAGATGTACATTGGAGTCTTAGTTTAAAATTGGTCAGCTGTGTACATATTGTGATGAATACCTGGTTTACTCATAAAGTTCTACATCACAAAAAGGTGGTTAATCACATCTCCTCTCACATGGGAAGAATTTAGCAATCAAGTACATTCATTCCCACAAATTAATACACTCAACCACTAAATAAGAATACTACCACAATTACTGGCAGTGCCTGCTTGATGTCATTCTTAAGTGATAAAAACACCTAGTATCTTTAGATTAGTATTTTGTCTGATCCCTAATTGCATTATATCTCTCAAGTTACGCACTATATTCCTATAATGGGTTATGTGGTAATGGCTCTTCATTAGTATCACCCCAATCTATTGACTAATTCCTAACCTGTCTTCCTCATTTCTAAGTGATATCTGATTTTACCTGCCTTTATATATCTATTGTAGTAGTTGGCTAAAAAACATGACTTCTAGTGTAAATTGTATGTATCATTTGTATATAGTTAATTAGCTCGTGGTAATTATGTTTTTCCTTTTCTTTGTGTTTATGTTTTTTACTACATAGATGTTCATAGGTTCATAGGTTCATACTAGGCTATCTGCCCTAGGGCATTTATAAGCCTAGCCAGAATGTGTTTGGCTTTCGCCACCCATTTTAAATTTATTTTGCTATGCCCTTTTTCGAGGTTAGTATACTGTGCCTCTGTCTAACAGTGACACATAAGTGATACCCGGGGTAAACCTACGATCTCCCATCCACTCATCAAGATTCCTCTTGAAGAGAGTCAATGAGGGACTCTGCCTAACCTGGACTGGGATTTTATTCCAGAGTGAAGGGAGCCTCTGGGTTAGGAATCTGTCCCTCCAGCATGTCCTATTTATTTCAGTGCTGAGGTTCAAGTCTCTCGCGTGGCTCGATGGGATTTGGATTTTCTGAGGTGCAGCATGTCCATTAATTCCGGGTTGGACATGGCTTTATACGTCAGGCACAGATCGCCTCTGAACAGGCGGTATGCCACTGAGTAGAGCTGGAGTTTCTTTAACCGGGCAGCATATGGCATCTGTTTGAGCCCTTTGATCCTCTTGGTGAGGTACTTTTGGGGTCTTTCCAGTTGCTGCAGGTGTCTGGTAAGCTACATCCCAAAAGGGGCATTGTACTCAATTATGGGCCTGATGAGGGATGAGTAAAGAGGCACGATGACGTCCCTGATCTAGATGTGAATCCCTTCATGATTAGGTGGGCTATATAAAATGTTTTTCTAACCACTTTGGCCACGTGGTTGTCAAATGAGAGATTGCTATCAACTTGGGTCCCCAGGTCCCTAATTACTTCTTCTGTACTTAATGGATTACCACCTATGTGGTAATTTGTGGGCACTTTGTTTTTGCCAAAGGGGATGACTATACACTTTTTGGCATTTAGCTTGAGGCCATGGCTCTGGCACCAGTTGTCTGTTTCTGCGAGGCCCTTTTGGGGGATGCTTGTGTCGACTGGAGAGTCGATTATGGCGCCCAGTTTGCAGTCATCTGCGAATTTGGTCAGCCACAGTCCTTCCGTGTTGGCCTGTACCTCCGAGAAATATATACCGAACAAGAGAGGTCCCAGGACTGAGCCTTGTGGGACACCACTTGTAACTGGTTTGGAGTCTGACATGGCTCCAGCAATTCTAACCATGTGGGTTCTGTCCTTGAACCAGTTTGCAATCCATCTAGTGACATAGGGATTTATATTTAAGCTGGTGAGCTTATCTATAATGCCCGAGTGGGGTATTGTATCGAAGGCTTTTGCGAGGTCCAGGTAGGCTGTGTGGACCACCTTCCCCTCGTCAATGTCCTTGGTGACTGTTTCAAAGAAATCAACCAGGTTTAAGAGGCAGGATCTGCCCTTAACAAAGCCGAACTGGGTAGGATCCAGTGTTTGTAGGTCCCCAATATCTTTATTTATGAGGTCCATGATGATCCTTTCCATAGCTTTGCAGACCAAGCTAGTCAGGCTTATGGGGCGATAGTTTCCAGGATCCGTTGAGGCACCACCTTTATGGAGAGGGACCACTATTGCTGTACGCCACTCTTTGGGCACATATCCTGTAGTAAGGCTGAGATTGAACAGTAGTTTTATGTTTGGGTTTAGCTCTTCTTGGAGTTCATGTAGGATGCAGCCCGGGACACCATCTGGTCCCATTGATGCTGTGTTTTTGCTTTGGAGAGGCGGCTCTTACCTGAGCATCTGAGATGTCAGGGGCAGCACTCTGCTGGCATAGATATTTGCCCTTGTGGTGGTGGTGGGGGGGAGAAGTTTGCACTGAACCTGCCAGCTAGGATGTTGGCAATGTCTGTGGGTTCGTGTATTTTTGTCATTTTGGACTAATTCTGAGCATGTCTGGGAATTACCACCCAGGTTCCTAACATAACTAAAGAAAGCCTTGTGATTATCCTTAGTGTCCTGTGCAATTTTTCTCTCAAGCTGGCCTTAGACAATTTTATGTGTGCCCGTAGTTTTTGCTAATACTGATCAGTGATGCCTTCCCTTTTGGGATTTTGCTTTATCATTTAGTAGCTTCCTCCTTTTATTGTATAGTTTGTTTATGGCTGGGGTCCACCAGACAGGATGTCTGCCTTTGGAGGATTGGGTCTTGGTTTTATTTGGGATCGCATGATCCATGCATTCCTGAAGGTGTTCATAGAATGCGTTTATAAAGGATTCTGCGGTCTGGGCCGTATTTTCCACAGGCCCGGGCTTTGAAGGATTCCACCTCAGTTTTGAGGAGTGTGAAATTTGCTTTAGAGAAGTTTTTCACTGTGGTTTTCTGGGCAGGGGTGGGGTCGGGATGTGAATATCCAGTGAGATTAGTTTATGGTCTGATCTTACCAGTGAGGGATACACTTCTGGTCTGGAGCATAGAGTCCCCATGTTGGTGATGATCAGGTCCAGTATGTTTTCCCTCTTGTGGGAGTGGTTACAAGTTGTTCCATAGCATTTGAGTTTATAAATTCTAGGAACCTTTGGGCTAGGGTGTTGGAGCTAGAGTAATGCTCCCAGTCTATGTTTGGGTAGTTGAAGTCCCAATATAATGGTGTTTGGAGAGACCTTCATATTTTCCAGTGTTCTCAGGAAGGCCGAGTGGGGTTCCTGGGTTTGGGAGGGTGGTCTGTAGCAGGCTATAAACTGGAAGGCAGTTTTACCCACTGTTAGTTGCACATGGATAGTCTCTGATGCTTCGTGCTTTGCCACCAACCTGGAGGTGTGGGTATCTTTGATGAAAATCGATACTCCCCTCCTTTTGTGGTTCGGTCCAAGTTTTGGGGCGAAAAGCATGGTATGAGGTATAACCTGGTAGTGCTGGGGTGCTCTCGGAGCCCTGAACGAGGTTTCTGTTACTGTACAGATATCGATGTTCTCCATGCTAAGGAGAGTTTCGAGCCATTAAATCTTGAGGTTTAGACTTCTGGCATTGAGTAGCATTACTCTTAGTTTCTTATCCCTTGTGATACCTATGGAGGTGGGTTTGTCTTCTGAGCCTTGCCTAAAAAAGGCACTAAGGGGGTAGCAAGAGCCTTTGCCAATATCCGAAAGCCCAGGGGTGACAGGTGCAAGCCGTCCCTAGCGAATCATCGTGGATTGTCGAGCATATCATCCCAAGCTGACAGGCATTGGATCCCCTTTAAATGACATCAGTACTTAAGGCAATTGTTGAAATTGATCATCTTGTCTTCATATTGTGGCATCATTCTTGGTGAGGGTAAGATGCTACTCAAGGTCAGGGTCATACCGGCCTGGGCTACATGCTCAGAGAGCTCCTTTATGTCTCTTTTCATGTAGTCCAGGGAGGTACGTCTCAGGTCATTCACACCAGCATGGACAATGACTGAGTCATATTTGTACTTGCCTTGGAGTGACCTGAGTGCTTGTGTTATGTGGCGGGTCCTAGCCCGACAGGCTGCTCACCGTGACCCTCTCCTTGTTCAGCCTGGTGAGCGGGACGTCAGTGTGCCTGACGATAGAGTCACCTATTACAAGTGTATCAGGTGTGTTGTTTAGTCTTAAGGGCTGTGACTGTTCGGCACACTGGCTTTGTGAGATATGTGTTGCACGTGTTTTGTTTTTTGTAGCGGCTGCTTGGGTGTCTGCTTTGGAGGTCTCTGCTGCTTCGTCAGATCTTTATTTAGAGCCTCCGAGTATGTTTTTGTGTGATTATGTGTTTGGTTTGCTGTCGTGGTAGGTCTATGTGAGACTGGAATTGTAGTGAGTGTGGTTTCCTTCTCCTCCTGACTGGTTATGCCAGTACTGAGTTGAGAGAGCTTAGCCTCCAGTTTGGCTATATGGTTGCATCTCTCACATGTGTTGGAATTTGGTGGGAGGAGGAGAGGGTTGTCTGTGTACATGAGGCAGTTGTAACATTGCCTCAAGATTCCCAGATTCACCAGCTGGACCGGAGGAGATTGACAACTGACCTTTGGACATGCTAGAATAATATTGGGAATTCCTTAATAATTGAAAACCAGGGCCAGTGGGGAGTGAGGGTGTAGTGCTTTTAATTTTTAGTGCTGACTTATATAATTGCTTTAGTGAGCAAGTGCCAGGTAACTTAAGTGCAATGTGTTACAGGTAACTTAAATGCAAAATGACAAACAGTAACTTTCTTTCAAGTGAAACAAGGAAATAAGTACAGTAAGCAATGCAGATATCACTAGTGATCCACAGAAGCTGAGAAGGGTGGAATTAGCTGCCCAGGAAATAACAAGCAAACAAACAACAAGCATATAAACAAAGCTAGATTCAGCAGGCCTGGATCTAGTCTATGCTACAGCAAACAAGGTGTACCAATTTCAGTAAGATACAGTTCAAATATTCAGGCACTATAAACCTTTAACCAGAAATTCCCAGCTCAGAAGGGCAGAGTCCAGCCTCTTCTCCCACAAGAGTGCAGACCACAAACCTTCTTAATGTAAAATAACTGGCCTGAAGCCCAAGTGCTTAAACCAGAACTAATACACTTTAAGAATAACAGACACTGGGCTCTCAATCAGCAGTTCCCAACTTAGAAGGATGAAAGCTACCTGTCCTGCCACCACAGTGCATGCCACAAACCTTCCTAATGTAAAACAACTGGTCTGAAGCCCAAGTGCTTAATCCAAAAGACTTAGAATGATAGCTACACTTTAATCAAGTTACTACCAAGCAGTAATAAATACAATTGAATACTTTAGAGAATGCCTGGATTAGTGCTCAAGTTACACAAACAAAGCTAGATCCAGCAGGCCCGAATCCAGTCTATGCCACAGCAAACAAGGCACCAACTTCAGTAAGAAGCAGTTCAGATATGCATGCACTATAAGCCTTCAACCAGAAATTCCCAGCTCAGAAGGGCAGAGTCCAGCCTCTCCTCCCACAAGAGTGCAGACCACGAACCCTCTTAATGTAAAATAACTGGCCTGAAAGCCCAAGTGCTTAAACCAGAATTAATACACTTTTAGAATAACAGACACTGAGCCCTCAATCAGCAGTTCCCAACCTAGAAGGATGTAAGCTATCTGTTCTGCCACTACAGTGCAGACCACAAACCCTCTCAGTGCAAAACAACTGGTCCGAAGCCCAAGTGTTTAAACCAAAAGGCTTAGAATGTAACATATCTGTGTCTTATGGTGTTCTTGTGTGTGTTTATTATTGAAAAATGCAATAAAGACATTTTTGAAAAAAAAAATGGTCAGCTGTGGAAATAGAGGAGTTGGTCCATGAATTGATAAAACATATTACTAGAAAATTGAAGGCTTAGTTGTTTAACTGCTTATACCTTTCCATTCAAAACAACTTAAGACTACCCAAAGAAAATATGTAAATCTCATTCTAACTGACCTTTCAGTCTAGCTACACCCCCCATCCATCCCTGGGCCCATACATATATATTTATTGCACAGTAATAGCAAGTATCTGTTAATTATTTCGAAGACGTTGATTCCGTTTTGTGTCCTTTAGTATGACTTGTTGCCCACTAATACCTACTTCTACTTAATCTACCGGTCTCACGGATGCTCTGCTTCCGCGTAGCATAATTTAAGTCATAATGCTAAACAAATGTAGAGCTGGGAAATGAAGTGCAGTGCTTCTATTCAAACCGCGCTCCATTAGCCGCTTTTAGTAACGAGCCCGGCAAAACACTAGCGGGCGTATTCGCGCCTTTCTCGAGGTAGCCGCGCCTCTTAACGACAACATACCAGCTATGGCGGCCTTAACAACGGCAGATGTTCGTGAAGTTGCAGAACTCCGGGTAAATTGCCGCTTAATCTCCTTGTAAATATCTAGCTTCAGAAATACATGAATCATTGACTGTAGGCAGAAAGGCTTATATTTTTCAGGTCCACTTTATTATAGTCCTGCAGCAGGTAGTAGAAGTTCCTGCTTACCTGTTTGAACGCTGTCTCGCTGTCGTTACTGTTGTGACAAGTTATGCATTTGTAAACCTTTACTCGTATCCGAACGTTTTCCCCCTTACAGAGAGAGCCGTGTCATATTTGGCAGTCTTGGTGAGCTGTATATATTCAAAACCCATTCTGGCTAATTCTTAAATCGTTTTAAAATTCTCCAAAATTGCAGTCCACGCAAGGTTATGTATGATTTTCTTCAGCGCTCCTAGTGGACAGTGCCAGTCCCATTAAATTACGGGGGGGGGGTGCTTATTTCTGTTTGTGGCATAATTGAAATTATTTGCTAAAAACCTACTCGGTTGTTTTTCATCTGCAGGTACTGTGACACAAGCCGCTAGTAAAGAGGACTGGGCTTGACTGGCAGGCGTACTTCACATTTCCAGGAGGGGCAATGCAAACATGTCAAAAAGTGTTAAAACTTGTATTTGTCCCCTAATATACATCCAGCCACTGTTTTAAGAAATATAGTTTTGGAGGAGGATACATAACATTATTATTTTAGTTGTAATTTGGTTTGTATTATACTTTGTAAGGGTAGTTGGTGGTTGGTGCAGTGGTGGCGTGTGGTGTTTATAGGTGTGTATGTGACAGGGTGGTGGTGAGGGGCGGGGGTGATGCCCGCCTTTAATTCTCACTTCATACCACTAAACGTGAGTGGGTTTTAATGGAGACTATGAAACACAATACAAATATCATAAGTTGATTAAACTTATTTTTCTAAAAATACTGCATCCTTTTTAACGAAGTATTAGATAAGAAAGAAACAGGTGAAGTGAATTCAATAATAACAATATTTTATCCATTAGTTTTCCATTACCAACTTTATTTTGCTCAGTGTAGCTAGTGAGCCAGGGTCTATCTTGGCAAGCCTTAGGTGAGAGGCATGAAACTAATACTGAATAGAACAAGGACTTCATACTCACGCACACACTTACACTTACAGGCAGTTTGGAGTACCTTGTATGCACCATTTGCCATGTTGTTGAGATAGGGAGAAAAATACCTGTATCCCAGGGAAGAGCCTACATCCTTACAGTAGGAATGGCATGTAAACTTCATACAGAATGGCGGTGGCCCAGCTTGGAACCAAACTAGCAAACCAAGATTTATGAGGTAGCTAATGGCCATAATGTGCACAGTTCTTGAAGTAAATGTAGTACTAATATATGCATCTTTGCAAACTATTGAGTGTCTTTAAACAAGCTTGGCAGAGTTAGTAAATGTATTTTTATTTTCTCTTATTTGTATTCTTAGTTATTGCCTAAGGAGAGAATTAAACTTGCTTTTACTTACTCAAGATGGTAATGCATATGTACATTATGCCAATCAGAATAGTATCCAGTCAGAATAAACTGTGGAATTAATGTCAAAGAAGGTAAGTCATGAAAATAATGAATCATCAGAGCTGTCACTAAGTTGTTTGTTGTCCCTGGGCGTTTCCCCAAACTGGTGTCCTCTCAACTCATAGTTAATGGCCATATATACATAGGCACGAGTGTGTGTGTGTGTGTGTGTGTGTGTGTGTGTATATGTATATAAAAATATACATATATGCTCAACACCAGGATAAACTGCATCCCTAAATGTAGGCAAATACCTATTCATACCATGCGTCTCATTACTCTCCCTTCTTCACTCACTTCCTTATGTCTATCAGTTTCTATCCCCTGGCTTTCTCTCTAAATATACTATAAGCCTGCTTTTCCCTCATTTCATATTGCAATTCCTGTTTGTATTATACTAACCTACCTTTATTTTTTCTAGAAACTGGCTAAAATTTCTCTAAATATTAAATCATTATATAATTTACATACATACATACAAATATTTCAAGCACGGGCATTAATGCCCTTCTAGCTTGCCAATATACCAAACCACTTGGTCCCATAATAAGTGTCCAGGCTGTTCTTAAAAATATCTAAACTAGTACTTGCTTTAATGTAATTTGGTAGTCTGTTCCATGCATCAGCTACTGTCAGAGAACCAATTAGTACATTTCTCATTCCTATAGAATCTTCTACTTAGGTTGTCAGATGATTTTCTAGTACTTTTTGATAACTCCAAGCATTCCCAGAAGCAGTTGTCTCTAAATGTCCTGAATACCTGAATAAGATCTCCTCTTAGATATCTGTAAGATACACTCTACAACTTCAGATATTCTAGTCTTTCGTAATTTAAATTTTCACATCCATGGATGCCCTTGGTATATTTTCACTGTACTCTTTCCAGTTTACTCATGCTTGTTTTCTTATAGGGTTTCCGTATTGTTATTCCATACTCAAGTTTGGGTCTAATGTAACAAACAAACAATGACTTTAGACTTTATAAATCTTTTTATACGACCTGTAGTTTTATAGCTATCATTAACCTTCTTCTTCTCTCGGCTTTTCCCGGTTAGGGGTCGCCATAGCGGATCACCTGTTTCCATTTCTTCCTGTCCTCTGCATCTTGCTCTGTCACACCAACCACCTGCATGTCCTCTCTAACCACATCCATAAACTTTATCTTAGGCCTTCCTCTTTTCCTCTTACCTGGCAGCTTCATCCTTAGCATCCTTTTCCCAATATACCCAGCATCCCTCCTCAGCACATGTCCAAACCAACGCAATCTTGCCTCTCTGGCTTTGTCTCCAAACTGTCCAACCTGGGCTGACCCGCTAATATACTTATTCCTAATCCTGTCTACCCTCGTCACACCCAGTGCAAATCTTAACGTCTTTAACTTTGCCACATCCAGTTCTGACTCCTGCCTTTTTCTCAATGCCACTGTCTCCAACCCATGTAACATAGCTGGTCTCTATACCCTTTTGTAGACCTTCCCTTTCACTCTTACTGGTACTCGCCTGTCACAAATCACTCCTGACACACCTCTCCACCCACTCCACCCTGCCTGTACTCTCTTCTTCACCTCTTTCCACACTCGCCATTACTCTGAACTGTTGATCCCAAGTATTTAAACTCATCCACCTTCACCAGCTCTACTCCCTGCATCCTCGCCTAATCTCTATCCTCCCTTTCATTCACACACATATATTCCGTCTTAGTGATCATTAACCAATTGGTTGATATGATTAGAATAACTCATAGCTAAATGTACCCATACCCAGGTCCTTAAGTGAGTCTACAGTTTCAATCAATGTGCGCTGTATTAAGCATTCACCTTTCAATTTATGTCTGCCAAATCTTATATGCTTAGTTTTTGATGTATGTAGACAAAACTATATAGAGCTCCGTAACAAAGCCAAAAACAAATCAAACTAGACAAATCCAGCTACTATACAAGCATGCAAGAAAAATGTGCTCACAACCCACAAATATTCT